>NW_020230342.1:0-212783 GCF_003227715.2 Harpegnathos saltator | reverse complement strand
CTTTTCTCGACAACGACAAATTAAATAATTGTTCGGTCCGAATTTTTCAAATTTGTCCGACAAGGATTTTGATTTTATTGAACCGCGAAAGGGGGTCTTCCGTACGAATACCCTTGATTGCGCGGACAAGCTGCAGGATCGGTGTTTACCGCCGCGCGAGTCATTTTACAGTTCGTTGACGGGTGACACGGTATCTGAGAGCGATTACGCGCACGCCACGAACATCTGGCAACGGTTCGCCATTCAAACCTTAGGTGAATATAGCGACTTGTATCTGAAGATTGATGTCTTGTTGCTGGCCGATATTTTTGAAAATTTCCGCAATAGTTGTATCAAAAGTTATGGGTTAGATCCCGCGTATTATTACACTTTGCCTGGTTTTACGTGGGATGCTATGTTGAGCATACGGGCGTTAATTTCGAACTGCTCACTGATATCGATATGGTCATGTTCATCGAGCGCGGTATTCGCGGTGGCCTCAGTCAATGTTCCGGTAGATATGCAAAAGCCAATAACAAGTACATGCAGTCTTACGATCCATTGCAACCATCATCATTTTTGATGTACTTCGATGTAAATAACTTGTATGGTTGGGCAATGTGTCAACAGTTGCTATACGCCGAATTTCGATGGGTCGATGATGTATCGAATTTCGACGTATCATCAATCGCACTAGATTCACCTATAGGTTACATTCTGGAGGTTGACTTAGAGTATCCGCAACATCTGCACGACGCGCACACTGACTTACCGTTCTGTCCGACGCGGGGCAAACCGCCAAACAAAAAGCAGGACAAGCTTCTCGCAACCTTATGCGATAAGCAGCGTTATGTGATTCATTATCGCAACCTGCAGCAGTGCACGTGTCACGGTCTTCGTATTGGAAAAATACACCGCATACTCAAATTTGCTCAATCTCCATGGCTCCGCGATTATATCGAACTTAATACGCAGTTTAGAACACGCGCGACAAACGATTTCGAGAAAAATTTGTACAAATTGATGAACAACGCGGTGTTCGGTAAAACTATGGAAAACGTTCGCAATCACGTAGACATAAAACTATTGACAAAATGGGATGGACGATACGGTGCTGAGGCAATGATTGCGAGACCAAATTTTCATAGCAGAAGTGTCTTTTCGGAAAATTTAATCGCCGTTGAGCTACGTAAACTTGAGGTGAAATTCAACAAGCCGATCTATGTGGGTATGTGTATCCTTGACATATCCAAGATCTACTTGTACGAATTTCATCACGAGTACATGTCTCCTCTGTATCAGAACAGATGTAAAGTAATGTACACCGATACTGACAGTTTAATCTACCATATCCAATGCGATGATATTTTCGAGCACATGAAACGTGATATTTCTAAGTTTGATACGAGTGATTATCCCGCTGATAATGCGTACGGTATACCGCTTGTCAACAAAAAGGTACCAGGTCTGATGAAAGATGAAAATAACGGAGCGATTATGACGGAATTCGTCGGGCTCAGAGCAAAGATGTACATGCTAAAGGTAGACAGCAAAAATGATACGAAGAAGGCGAAAGGTGTGAAGATCAATGTCGTAGCGCGAACTATAACGTTTGATGATTATATGCAGTGTCTGAGAGATGAGGTCGAAAAGCAACGTCGTCAGTCATGCATACGATCCAAAATGTACAAAGTCTACACCGTGTCCGAACTGAAAACTGCTCTGAGTCCGTATGATGACAAGCGGTATATCGTACCGAACTCAACAGACATTTTACCATGGGGACATTACAGGATACAATTGTAAACTAAAAAGCGATCATTGTGCATACATGTACATTGTGAAATGAAAAGCGATCATTGTACGTATATTTGTTTGTAAGAAATATTGTTAACTATAATAAAAGATGGTTTATTACAAGCTGTTTATAATAGGATATTGTAATAAAAAAGTGTTTATAACAAAGAATTGGTTACAATACATTTTCTTTGTGTATCCAAGAGTTGTGCGAATTATCAAATTCCAACCATTTCACTAAAACCTTGTCGCCGCTTTTTCGCAATACCTTTTCCACGAGATAAACGTCAAGATTAGCAGCGCGATGCAGTTCGTATTCGTAAAATCCTCCGGCAATAGACTTTCCGCGAGAATCCTCGAGCAGATAGATCGCTGGTTTAGTTGTCTGCACTTTGACGATTTTAAACACTGCGGTTGTCCAATTCGGTGTATAGCCTTTTTCAAAGATGGTTTTGAATTTGCTCACGCGTACCAGATCACCCACTTTGAATCTCACAGGCGCAGCGATCTTTACGTTGTTGTAGACTGTGTGTAGGAGCTTATCAGCGATTTCGGGTGTCACATCGATAGGACGCATGCCGATAGTTCGATGTTTCCGTGTGTTGTACTCCATGATAAGGTGTGGTAACGAGTCGATCCATTTGTATGTTCCATTCAACGTAAACACTTTCCACATGTCGTTCTTTAACGTGAGATTGAATCGTTCCACAACAGATGCCTTCATTACCGAGTACGTAGAATAATGATTAATACCGTGTTTTTTAAGGAGTTTCTGCAGATCCGCATTATAAAATTCTTTTCCCTGGTCCGTTTGCAAATTTTTCGGACATCTTCCAGATTCTTGAAATATCCTGGCGAACACTGCCACTGCTTCTTTACCGCTCTTGCTCTTCATCGGTACAGCATATTTGCTCAACACATCGATAATAGTGAGTATATAGTGGTAGCCTCTATTGAATTGCGAGTAAGGACGCATCTCTACCAAGTCAGCTTGCCAAAGATCATCGTATCCGCGCACTATGACGCGTCTACGGGGTCTACAAAATATCTTCTCGCTGGAGCGTGCAACTCCTCCACCAACCGATGCTTTTCGTTACCGAGCAGCTTCTCTGAACTTTTCTTCTTTTTGTTAAATTTTGATGATTGCTTCGCCATTGCAGCTTGTGATGATCCGTCTCTCGCTATGTTGATACTATATGTCAATTTAACTGTAATATTCTACTTTTAAATTTCCCCTGATTTCTTTATCTCTGAGCGTGTCCAGTCTAAAATTATGGTATTGATACGGTAGTCTATCTCCATTCTAAGTAAATATAAAAACTATATCTTATCATTTTGAAAAAGATAAGTAGTTGTAGACCTTTTACGTCTGCGCATCACCATCCCCACTACTTTCTCTATTCTCTACGGGGAAAGACATACGGTGTTGAGACTGGCGAAGCATTCAAGCTTCGTTGCTCCTACTTGCAGCATAGCTAGTTCTCGTTATTACAAGTTCTTTACAAGTTATTAACAAGTTCTTGGAAGAAAAATGTTCGGCGCTAACGTGGACACCGCTCTCAAGAAGACGTCGAAGAAGACGAGCAGTCTCTCTACAGAAGTGGGAAACGACCGTAACATGCTTCTATGTACGACGTACGCGCTCAACAATTCGGACACTAAGAGGATGCAGGTTGGATTGCGCACCACGTACGACATGGGTCCATTTGAGCCAACGATCAGGATCATGGGGAACACGTCTTCAGGAATTCTCCTTGATTTGAATACGTGGGAGAAGTTTAAAAATATTATACCCTCTGCAAATTCTTATTTGTGTGGGGAAAATAAGAATACACCAACCCCTATCATCATCAACAATATCAGCATCAACTTTACCTCAGCGTACGGTGCACGAGCTGTAATGGTGAGTCAGCGAGGGAAAATGCTGGACGAGAGCGGACCTGCGAAGAAGACATCGGAGGAGTCTACGCATCTGAAGCAACCGCCGCTGAAGAAGCATAAGCTGTATACGGAGAATATTATAATGCAGAAGACATCTTTCGATGGTCTGCAAACTGTCACAAAATGTATCGATGCTAGATACGAACATTTACAAGCGGTTGCCGCTCTTGTGAGTAATTGCAAATATATTTTAGTAGGCGAAATAGAACTTAATCTCACGAAGGAAGGTGTAAACGAAGATTTCGTAAAACGGACGCTCGTTGATAAATATCGCGAAATCGAGGAAAATGTACGACGGCAAATGAAAAATTTACAATTTTTAGACACATATTTTAATATTGTATTCCGTGAATTGACTACGATTCATTTAAATGGAATTATACACGAGATTATAACAAACGCAGAATGCTACGAGTGTTTGCAAAACTACGAAAGTAACTTCAAAAATAAAATGTGAATTTATTTTATAAAAATGTTGTATATTCCTTTCTCCCCACCTCTTTTCTCTTCCCTGCGATCTCCAATGCGTTGTAACAAAACCCAACTTAACTTAACTTTTCGAGTTCGAAAGCGAAGGGGACACACAGGTAAATATATATTCTACTTTTATATTTCCGCTGATTTCTTTATCTCTGAGCGTGTCCAGTCTAAAATTTGGTCTATGTTCTCATGAATGCTATTTATGCTCTGTATGTTTTTTTTCCGGTAGTCTTCCAGCCAATCCTTCAATTTTTTAACATTCTCATCTACATACTGCTTCATCTCAACGTTACTCTCATGCAGTAGAAGCTTTACAGCATTTATATTCTCATCGATATACTGTTTCTTCTCAACGTTACTTTCATGCAACATAAGTTTTACAGACTTTATACTCTCATCCACATAATATTTGTGCGCAGCGTCATTGAAGGCTTCCGGCTGCGGTACATTATGTATCGCATGCATTTTTGCATCGAAACATTTGCCATCACGACCTTTACTATTGGCGGTTAGACAAAGGGCATTTTCATGTACATATCGTTTGGTTGCAACGTTGTTTAAATGATATCTGACACCTGCAACACATTCTTCCACGTATTGTTTGGTTGCAACGTCACTGTCGGCTTCAGGTTGCGCTACATGTTGTATCTTGCGCGACTTTGCGTCGAAAACTTTGGCAGCGTTTAAACAAAGAGCATTTTCATGTATGTAATCTTCAACATGTTCATTCCATTGATGCGCTTCGATCGGAGAACTATTGCTGTCTGGCAATACTCCAAACTTATGCGTCGACATTTCGGAGCAAGCTGTGTCGATGCTCTCGACTGGCTGACGATTGACTGACTGACTGACTCGTGTCAGTGCAGCGCTGTTTAATTTATAATAAGACCAGCTTCGCGTAGTTCTTCGATAATCGATAAAATTTCGTTGTCATGAGCGTTGTTGCCGGCTTGGCGCGAAGTGTCAAACAATCGTAAACGATCCACCAGCTCGTTGGGATCATATCGTAATCGATATTGTTGTCATTTAAGGTCATCATAGCTTGAGATGCATATAAACCTTTTCCGGCCACTTTATCGCTCGACGCATGTGATACTAGGGGCGCGATTATATGTTTATATTTGTGTCCCTTGTTACCCAGTATCGGATTTTGCGGGAGGTACCCGCGTCTGTGAGCATTCGTCGCCAATAGTATACTTTTGTATTTTTGCATATCAGCCTCGGTGTACACAGAATCGTCGGGGATTCTTTTGAATATTAGCTCGTAAAGACCAGGTGTTCCAATGTATCCTGTTTCGCCTATGATTATATTATCGACTCTGTCCACATCGACACGTTTATCACCGAGCATTGCTCCATCGTTACTAAGACGTACACCGTAAACATAATCTAGTGTTATTTTTTCTACTACTTAGCACAGCCCCCATATATTTTTGACCCAACGGACCAAAATGATCATGTAAAGTTTGTTGTCCTTTGTACGTTCGCAACTGACGTATAACGGATGTCATTACCGGTTTATCGGGGGTTTCGAAAACATTCTCATCATCATCATCATCATCATCAGTGAGTAGATTGTTGATCGGTGAAGGTTCATGTGGTTCCTCATATTGTAGAGCTCCCGTCAATGTAGAAACTATCGAAGTATCTTTGAATAGTTTCCGTTTCGGCGGAGTCAATGCGGCTGGTGAAAGTTTCGCCTTACGCTTTATCTTTTTTTCGGGTTTTAATATTACACTCTTTGTTTCTTCGCTTGTACTCATTGATAATGGCGCAGTTTTAACATCAACGTTACTTTCCACATTAGCGCTGCTTCCCGCGATTTGCTTAAGAGGTTCAATAATAGGTTTAAAGTGTCTCTCCAATGCAGTATTCTCAATAATTCTACCGGTTTTCAAAGCGCGATACTTCTTGCGGATCGATTCGCTCGTTTTCGCAATCTCTTCCGCTACCTTTCCACGATTCTCAATCTTCATGCTACTATTCATCATTGATATATTTGTCTCGTGGACGTTGAAGATGTTACCACGTTGAGGTTGCAACGACGATTGAGCATTTCACAGCACAGCAAAGTCGTTAAATCCTTTCCTGTATCGTCCGTTGGTCATTGGGCTGTCCTTATCAATCACTGTGAAACCATATTTATCCTCCCAACATTTGCGACACAATGCATTGAAATCTTCATATGACATGTCGGTATTCACATGATCGTTGTACACATGTTTCAAATTGGTACCATCCTGTTTAAAGAGAATCAGAAAATTTGCATTGTCTCGTATAAGATGCTTGGGTATTTTTGCGTACGTTTGACAGAGATGGAAACAGTCAACGTTCGAATGATGACCCATGGCAAAGTATTCTCTTACCGTATCTTGCTTGTCACATGCCACATCGTCAAAGATAAAAATAGAATTTTTGACGCTTCGGTCGTTGGAATCACGTCGCTGTTATCGGAGAATGTAAAGTATCCAATTTCATCTATCGGTTTCAACAAATTTTCCAAGTAGCGATATTTAGGTTATTGCAACGATTTTGAGTACACGTACAAGTTCTCGAAACGCAGACCGTGCAGACTTTGTAGCAAGCTGATGAGAACATTCGTCTTGCCGCAATTCGAGGGACCGCATATGATGCCGCGTATGGTGTTCGGAAGCATGTTTCCATGCCTGCGCGCCTCTTGTCCAATCATTGATTGCGTTCAATTGTCGAAATTTGTCACACGTATCGATGACGGTTGCTTCACGAATCGCATGTTTCTCCCCACGAGTCACAAAATTGATTATGTTAATGGATCGTTGCGATTGAACCATATATATAGACGCGCCGATCTTGGAAACGCTCAGTTTAGAAAATGTTGCTCCTTTTGACAGATACTCATGATATTCGAGAGCTAACCTCCGAACAGTTGAAATACATACCGAAGATTGTTTTGTTACGCGATTTTGCAAAGTATATTGGCGATTTGTGAGACAGACTCCCTGAACATATAAGAGTCGATCCAGAGGTTCAGCAGTATCGTCGATGTTTGGAACATTACAATCGTCCGTGGCAGCGAACGCATATCGATAGTCCGGCACCGCTGATCCGCGACTGTAGTGAATGCCTTCGACAAAAGTCAAAGTCAGCAGCGGTCTGTTGAATCGCGCGATAAATGCGCTTCCTATCGAACTACACATTCCCGTATATCAATTTTGCGGTCCTGGAACTCGCTTGGCAAAACGATTGGCCAGAGGCGATCGAGGCATTAATTCATTGGACGCGGCGTGTCGTGAGCACGATGTAGCCTATTCACGTAGTAACAGTCTCACTGATCGACACGCGGCAGATAAGATTCTCGCTGTGAAAGCGTGGAAACGCATAACTTCGAAAGATTCAACTCTAGGCGAGAGAGCGGCTGCTGCCATCGTTTGGGCTACCATGAAAGTTAAAACGAAAATCGGTATGGGCATGAAGAAAAAGAAGTCGTCCAAGAAAGCAATCCGAAAACGAGCACTTCCGATAGCAAAACGGGGTGGTATTTTACCAGTTCTGCCATTACTGGGAGTTCTCGGTTCACTAGTCGGTGGAGCGGCGGGTGTCGCAAAAGCGGTGAATGATGGCAAAGCCGCGCAACGTCAGCTGGAAGAATTAAAACGTCATCATCGCGCTATGGAAGGTCGCGCTATGAAAGGTCGCGGAATCTATCTTGCTCCGTACAAGCGCGGGAAAGGCGCTACAGAAAAAAGAAAAAAAAAAACGTCAAAGAGACACTAAAATTACCCATGGGTGCAATGACTAACGTACAGTTGGAAAGACTAGCGAGGCGTATGCGTATATCTTTCTTTCGAGGTGTTTTCATGCGTCACGCCTTACCGATAGATGGAGTACGTCAAAACGAGAGTGGTATTGTAAATTTAGACAACACAGAGGGACCGGGTACACACTGGGTGGTATATGCGAAAAGAGGAAATCATGCAGTATATTTTGATAGTTTTGGTAATCTTCGACCTCCCAAGGAATTGATTCGATACCTTGAGAGAGATGTAGTGAAAATTGTATACAATCGCACGTCTTATCAACATTACAGTCAGAGCATATGCGGACAATTGTGTTTACAGTTTCTCCAAACGGTAGAGGATCGATGTGGATTTAAATGACAACATTACGCTCGCAGCAGTCAGTATTCGCTTGGCAGTTTGCGAACATGTCGCTAACGCTTACGTTGACTGGCAACAGTAGCACCCTTACGGTGAGCTACTTTCCCGCTATAGATTTGAGCGATGGTGATTACGAGCTTGGTTTAGCGGATTTCGAAACATACAATACGATACCAAATGTAAATTCGTCGAATAATAAATTTTACTATGGTGCTAACGATGAAGAAATTACGATTCCTGAAGGATCGTACGAATTGCGCGCTATATACGAATATTTAAAAAATGCAATTTCACATGCTCAAAAAACAGTACGTTCCAAAAATAATCCATATAAAGATGACGCGAATGAATATCCTATAATAATTCATGTCAATAATAATACGATGAAGAGTGAAATAAAATGTGCTTATAGAATAAATTTTAGCAAGCCAAACAACATTGGCTCGCTTTTAGGATTCTCATCAAGTCGTGTATTAGAACCGCATCGATGGTACGAATCGGATGCATCGATTAAGATTGTCAATGTTAATATCATTCGTATAGAATGCAGCGTTGTCAGTGGTGCGTACAGTAACAGTATGCGTGTACATACGATACATGAATTCTCGCCTAAGGTGCCACCAGGATATAAGATATCGGAAACGCCGGCACATGTCATTTACCTTCCAGTCATCGCACGGAGTATTACAGATTTAACGGTGCGTGTCGTTGATCAAGAAGGACAATCGCTCGATTTTCGAGGAGAAGAGATTACCATTAGATTGCATGTACGACGGCGACGATCATAAACACAATCTATGAAATGCTTGTGGTGAATCAAGTAGAACAGGAGAAACAAGCTGGAAATATACCTTTTACGAGACACGCGATTAACGGTACAAAATCCCTCGTTCGAAAGAAACTCAGCGCGTTGAACGTTGAATTTTTGAAATCTCTGGGATTCATCGTACGAAACGATTGAGAAAGATGATTGACATTTTGAAAATTGAAAGTGAACCGGTCTTTGACGAGCGCATCGTCAAGATTGAGACACATACGTACAACCCATACGCTAATACAACGTTTGGATATAGCGACGAGATACGAATACCCATACAGCAGCAGGATTTATACATATTGCCATGCGAGAGTTATCTCTATGTCGAGGGGAAGGTGACGAAACAAGTTGCAGTCGATGGTGCAACTGTAACGTTGGGATATAATTGCGTTGCATTCATGTTTGATGAGATTCGTTATGAACTGGATGGTGTGGAGATTGTTCGTAACAGAAACGTGGGAATAACTTCAACGCTCAAAAACTATGTATCGATGTCTTCGGATGAAAATGCTGTCATGAAAAATGCTGCGTGGGATGCGACTGACACTATTTCGCCGGACGGGTACTTCAACTTTTGCGTACCACTCAGCGTGTTGCTAGGATTCTGTGAAGACTACAAGCGTATCGTGATTAACGCGCGTCACGAATTGATTCTATTACGATCGCGCAGCGATAACAACAGTCTACTAGGATCTTCAGCGCTGGATCCTAAGATTGAGCTATTCAAGATACAATGGCGAATGCCTCACGTAATCTTGAACGATATCAATAAACTTTCCATGCTGAAAACTTTGGAGAACGGACGATACCTGAGTATGAGTTTCCGCTCGTGGGATCTGTATGAATTTCCTCTACTGCAAAGCACGACCAAACATCTGTGGACCATCAAAACTGCTACTAATCTGGAGAAGCCTCGATACGTTATCTTTGCGCTGCAGACTGGTCGGAAGAATGTAATGTCGGAAAATATAGCTCGTTTCGATGACTGCAAATTGATCAATGTGAAGCTCTATTTGAATTCAGAGTGTTATCCGTACGATGACATGAATTTAGACTTTGCAAAAAATAAATGCGCCATACTTTACGATATGTATAGACGTTTTCGTAAATCGTATTATGGATGCGACAGTGCTGAGGTATGGTTAGCAATTACCGACTTTCGGCGGCTAGGTCCTTTCGTGGTTATCGATTGTTCGCGTCAAAATGAGTCCGTCAAGAATGCCACTGTGGATGTGCGGATAGAATTTGAGTGTAAGGAGAATATACCGGTGAATACTACCGCATATTGTCTCATCCTGTATGATCGTGTAGTTGAATACAGCCCGCTAACCAACATAGTGCGCAAACTCAACTAACATCAGAAAGTATGTACGAGAAAAATATAATACACGAAACAAAGTATAAACGGCATTTCTCTCCTGGACGTGTCGAAGAATATTTCGCCATGGATGCTCCGACATTTGTCGACTTGCAAGGATTCATGGTTGGAGAGAGATTTATTGTAAAAGAAGCGGCGATACTGAAGAACGGAACTGTTCTTTCGCACTACATCTTCACGAGTCCGATGCCATGGCATCTGCTCACAAGATCGGACAAATCGAGGGCCTACTGGTTAACTGCTAATCATCATGGATTACGATGGGAAGATGGAGCCATCAAATACTCCAGAGCTAAACATCTGGTTACTGCAGCTGTGGCGGGTGATATGTATGACAAACTTGAAGACGATGCATCTCAATTTGTGTATGTGAAGGGACATGAGAAGCGGAAATGGTTATTACAACTTTTGGATGACAATGCGAGAAGCAGCGTGATCATTAAGACCATGGACATCGATTACGACGATATGCCTTCCCTGCAAAAATTGAATAATATTTTTCGATGTAATAATCATATGAAAAATTGTGCATTACAGAATGTACTAAATATTTTCAATTGGTGGTCTCGAAGAAAATTGTATGACACTATATAATAAATCTAATAATCATTATTTCAAATGTGCAGATGTTTCTTTCCCTTATCCCCTTTCTTAGAATTTTATATGGTAATTGCGTTGATAAAAATATTTCTTTATTTGCGGTATGATGCTTATTAGACATTCGAGAGATGTTCGATAGACGTTCGATAGACGTTCGATAGACGTTCGATAGACGTTCGATAGACGTTCTATAGACGTTCGATAGACGTTCGATATGGCGCAGTAAACGAAGGGCTAAGGGGGTTTGAGTCTGACCTAGTTTCGACTTATTTTTTCTCTCATGACGTCATAATGCCCACTCTAAGAACCTTCACTAGACGTCTAATAGCACAACAGGCGACGGTGGTCTAGGAGCTTTGGAGCATTGGGTAGTAACCGCGAGCGTTCGGGTTCGATTCTACCTGCATCACAATACATTTTTTTTCTCGTGACGTCACGGTCGCTATCTTGCGTGACGTCTCACCATGAGTTCCCTTCCCCGCGCGACGTCATACCCCGCGCCCTGAGTTCCCCGCTTCCCCGCGCCCCCCTCAGCGCTTCTGGGTTAGAACCGGCCTTACTATTCTACTCACAAGTTCTGTAACAATTGTTCTGGGACATCGTATAGGACATAGGTGTTTCATTTTAAGTGATATGGTTGATTATCTCGCGAATCGATGACTTTGTTGAAAACCTTTTCCAACAAAAGTTGCATGGCTTGAAGGGAGACACATGATGGAAATGTGGACTTGACCTTGAGTGACCTTGTCAAAATCAGGTCAAGATCATTAATGTTTTTTTCAAATGGAAACCCCTATTTTTTATTGCATATTTTTCTAGCTTATCTCGAGGGTTTTCCAAAATACTATAATGAAGTTACGTTTTATTGAATACTTTCCGAGTTACGAGGTTTGAAATTTAAGTCAAAACCTATCACTGATCCGGCCAACTAAGGCAAGACCGATCACTGATCCGGCCAACTAAGGCAAGATCAATTTGGATATGCCTTTAACCGTTGGTAAGTCTTGCCTTAGTTGGCCGGATCAGTGTGATCGGTCTTGCCTTAACTTTCAAGCCTCAGAAAGTACTCAACTCGGAAAGTACTCGATGAAACGTAACTTTATTATAGTGTTTTGGAAAGCTCTCGAGATAAGCTACAAGAATGTGTAATAGAAAGTAGAGATTTCTATTTAAAAAAAACATTAGTGACCTTGACCTAATTTTGACAAGGTCGCTCAAGGTAAAGTCCACATTTCCATCATGTGTCCCCCTTCAAGCCATGCAACTTTTGTTCGAAAAATGTTTCAATAAAATTATCGATTCGCGAGATAATCGATCATATCACTTAAAATGAAACACCCCGTATATAGCATTTTTCCTCTTTACATTACATGCCTGCGCGGCGACTTACGCAATATGCATAAGCCGTCGATACTATGGGAAATAACAAGGGTTTTCTGTCGCTCGACGAATATTTTCGCGCCGCATCTATCGTGGCGGTTGGTGCGTATAGTCTTCCTTTCGTATGGCTAGCGATGGCATTCTCGGCGATATTTGCATTGATCATATCATTTGGTCTGGTTTGCCTTCTCACGTACGATCGTTGCTCTAATGACGATAGTGATCAATGCAGTAGTAGCAGCAACAGTAGCAGCAGCATCAGTGCATCAGCGTCGTGTCGCAATCGCGGCCACCATCTCCACCGCAGTCATCAGCGGTTGTCGTCGCAGAGAAAGAGATCGATTTCAGTTGCTCTCCGTTGGATCGATATGTGCAATATGTCAACCCAGAAAAGACAATATTCATATCGGATCACGGGTTCCCAGTCGACGATGTGTAATGCGCGCGCGCGCGCGTGTTGACGTTCAATCTATACGTCGGTCGATCATGCAGCCTCGCCATCGAGAATCGCAGCCTGGATCCGACGCCGCTCCTCCGACGAGTCGACCGTCGCTATTGCGTCTCGTACGGTACGTAGATGACGATCGAACATTGGCTTCGCTCGTTGAGCTCGATAGAGAGGCGTAACTGCTGGCGTCAACTTTTTCAGCCGCATGCTTTTTTGCCAAATCTCGTTGAACATCAAAGAGTTCAACGATGCATCATACGAGACTCGGGGGCAACAGATCCAAGTGAGGTTTGCCGTCCATTCGTCACGCCCTGCTGTTGCATTATCGTCGAAGGAGGCCAAAGTAGCGTTCAAATCGCGCCAATGATTATTATGCAGTGCGCGCCTCATCGCTCTAATCGCCTCTGGATGCTTGTACAAGAATGCTACGAGAATATCGCGTGATCTATTGGCCGCCTTGGCTCGTTTGATCGCGTGGTCGCTCGCGCTTTCGAACGGTCCTCTCAGCGGCAGCGAAGGATCGTGACGACCGGAGCAATGTGTCAATTGTCGATCGCACCATTCGTCGCAGAGGCGGGCGATCATCGAAGCCAGAGGTCCGGACGTGGCGACGCTCGGATACGGACTCTCGCGAAGATACTCAACAGCGCGTTCCGAAATCGCAGCTCGACCGGTGTCGCGAAATGCCGCCTGTCGTACGAGATTCACGATGCGATGTCACATGTTGACCGATTGCGAGTCTTTTGTGTTATTGGATGCGCGCAATTTGCTTGTACGCATAATTATGTCGCGCGTCGCGCCCGACGCTATCGCGCGAACATGATTGTGTACTCGTTCGATCATGAGGGCTTTATCGAATATCTCAGCTATTGACTGACGGGTTGATTCCAGGGACTCGATTTCGCGCGCGAGAGAGTCACACCGTTGTTCATAAACTAGATTGCGTTGAGTCTCGACAGTCTGAGCGCATTCTTCCAAGTCTCGCGTATGTTCGTGCAACCACAGCGTATAATATTCAGAGTCGCTACCGCCGTCGAGTCACGACAGCACATTGGACAGTGCGCTAGCCTCGGCTAACAAATTGGCCGCGTCGCGCTCGATATCCAATCGAGCTTGCGACACGATGCTGCAATCATTATCATTTTCTGCAGATTCTTGCGTTCGTGACAGAAAATCCTGAAGTGGTTTTCTCAGAGGTGCTCCATTGCACGTTATGTGCAGAGATCCAAATCGGTCTATCGCTTGCGTGTATAATTGCTCGAATTGACGTTGCAGTCGATCGGATTCGCGCGTTGTTTCCCGCAAAGCACTCTTTGTCGTTTCCAACAGAGCGAGGTATCGATGCCTCCAGGTTTTTAAATCGCGCAATTCGTCTCCCACACGTACGTACAGCTCTCGATCCTAAGTACAGCGTCGTTGGAGAAGACGCTCGTCGTCGTTGTCGTCAGATCGTCGCTGTACACACCGTGGCGGTAGTGGCGGCGATCTGACGAACACATTTACAGTAGCGTCGCAAATTTCATCGCGTCGAAGCAATCGTGGTTCACCCAAACGATCGCGCACACAACGTTCGATTTCACGGAGAGATATAGGAAACGAGTACGCTCGGGCGATGGATATAATTCGATAGGCATGAATTGCGTTCTCGCACATCGTGGAGCGAAAGCGACCGCATTTCTCCACGATTGGCCACATTGCGGAATCTAGAGGCAGCGTATCCGTTGAGCCATCCTGCAGAAACGGCATCAATTGCTCGATTGTTTCGACTCGGGATCGCACGTATGCCAAAAGCGCAGTGTAGTTTTCGAGACGGTCGCTTAAAAATGTTGCTTCTGTGTCCAGCGCAAATTTTGTTATCGTGAACGAATTCACTGCTGCCATCGCCGCTCTCAGAACATACTTACGAGTTTGACGTACATGAAAAAGAACGTGCATGCTAACGGGGGGGGGGACAACAGACTGGGCGATGACGACACGATGACAACGCGATGACACAACAGACAGATCGTCGACAGTGCCCAGTCTATTCTACTACGAAAACTACTCGTCTCGTCGTTTCTTTTTCCTATTACCTACTCGCCGGCAACCAACGCCGTTTCTTCTACGTGAGTGAGACAATCAGACCTGTCGTCCTGAAGCCGCACCAATGTCATATGAAGGAGAAATAGGAAGAGGAGAAACAGAAAGAAATAGACGGACCAATTATACATTGTGACGTGTTTTATTTGCATTATAACGTGAACAAAAATGATGTTAGGTTTCTCTAAATAAAGCACAATCAATAAAGAGCTCTACATTCCCCCCCGCTCTCTCCCTCCACGATAATCCCTCAGCTGAATGTCCTTGCGATGAATGCGACGAAGGAGAATGAGAGGGGAGAGAGAGAGAGAGAGAGAGAGAGAAATATGAAAGAGAGAGAAATATGAAAAAGAGGGGATAGAGAACTAGAGAGCGATCATGATAACGATGCGCGCTATATGGACGCGCGCTGTACCGGGTGTTTCAGACCATCCGGGTCACCCGATTTTTCCCTTAATGCGACATTTTAGAGAAAAATATTTCAAACAAAAATTATAGGGTTTCAAAGAATCTATTTACCAGAGCTGTGAATTTGACCTTGGGGTAACCTTGAAAAGTCCAGTCAAGATCAATATAAAAATCTTAAATGGATACCGCAATTTTTTATTACATCATCTCTTTATAGCAGTTAATTTGAACAACTTTCATCTGAAGCATTTTTTTATTTGCCCAATATTTTTTTTATTTTTAAGGAAAACGCTTTCAACATTTAACTTACGATACATCGCCAATTATTTATCGGAAGAAAAAGTGGTATTAGACTTTTTTATTCTATTTGGTCTCTAGAGTATATCGCTAGAGTAGCGTCCCATTTTTTGTTAATTTGACAATTTAGATTTCCAAAAGTCGATAAGTTAATAAAAAATTAGGGCACTATTGCCGCAATATATTCTAGAGACTAAATAGAGTGAAAAAGTCTATTACCACTTTTTCTTCCAACAAATAGTTAGCAACATATCGCAAGTTAAATGTTGAAAGCGTTTTTCTTAAATGTCCAAAAATTTTAGACAAATAAAAAACTGTTTCCGACAAAAGTTGTATAATTTCAAAGGGGACATAAGATAGCCGTAGTGTTTTGTTTATAGATGGCGCCACTTTCTAAATATTCACTGATCATTGCTTTTATTAAATAGTAACCCCAATTTTTTATTTTATCACCTTTTTCTACGAACTAATTTCAACAACTTTTGTCTGAAACATTTTTCTATTTGCCTAATATTTTCTAAGATATTTAAGAAAAACTTGATAACTTCTTCATCTTCACGCTCCCGTATAAATGGCCGCCCTACACTCCCGTATAAATGGCTACCCTACGATCCCGTATAAATGGCCGCTCTACGCTACCATTCGAGTCTCCCTTCCATACATTTTTTGTAAACGCGATATTTTAGGAGAAAATGTTTTAGACAAAAGTTATATAATTTCAAAGGAGACATAGCGAATAAGACAGCGATAGTGTTTTGTTTATAGATGGCGCCACTTTTTAAATATTCATTGATCATTGCTTTTCTTAAATATAATAGTAACCCCAATTTTTTATTTTATCACCTTTTTCTACGAACTAATTTTAACAACTTTTGTCCGAAACATTTTTCTATTTGTCTAATATTTTTTTAAATATTTAAGAAAAACTTGATAACTTTTTCAGCTTCATGCTCCCGTATAAATGGCTACCCTATGCTCCTGTATAAGTGGCTGCCCTACGATCCCGTATAAATGGCTGCCCTACGATCCTGTATAAATGGCTGCCCTACGATACCGTATAAATGGCCGTCCTACGCTGTCATTCGAGTCTCCCTTCCACGCACTTTTTGTAAACGCGACATTTTAGGAGAAAATGTTTCAGATAAAAGTTATATAATTTCAAAGGGGACATAACACAGCGATAGTGTTTTGTTTATAAATGGCGCCACTTTCGAAATATTCACTGATCATTGCTTTTCTTATATAGTAACCCCAATTTTTTATTATATTATCTTATTTTACCACTCAACTTGAATAACTTTTGTTCGAAACATTTTTTTATTTGCCCAATATTTTTTTTTATTTTTAAGGAAAACGCTTTCAACATATAACTTACGATATATCGCTAACTATTTATCGGAAGAAAAAGTGGTATTAGACTTTTTTATTCTATTTGGTCTCTAGAATATATTGCTACAATAGTGTCCTAATTTTTTATTAATTTGATGATTTAGAAATTTCTAAAGGTCGATAAGTTAACAAAAAATTAGGGCACTATTGTAGCAATATATTGTAGAGGCCAAATGGAATAAAAAAGTCTAATACCACTTTTTCTTCCGACAAATAGTTAGCAATATATCATAAGTTAAATGCTGAGAGAGTTTTCCTTAAACATCTAAAAAAATATTAGGCAAATAAAGAAATGTTTCGAACGAAAGTTGTTCAGATTGATTGCTAGAAAGAGATGATGTAATAAAAATTTGGGATTTGCGTTTAAGATTTTTATGTTGCTCTTGACTGGACTTTTGAAAGTTATCCCAAGGTCAAATTCATAGCGCCAGTAAATAGATCCTTTTAAGCCCTACAACTTTTGTCTGAAATATTTTTCTCTAAAATGTCGCGTTATCGAAAAAATTCGGGTGACCCGGGTGATCTGAAACACTGGGTATATATCGTCGTTCCATCATTTGCTTTCGTTGCGGCCAACTGACACAGCAGCGCCTTTTCAATGACGACGAAAACGAATGAATTCGCGAGCGACCGATGATTTCTCTCTCTCTCTCTCTCTCTCTCTCTCTCTCTCTCTCTCGATCCTTTTGTACTGGTTCCTGCTGCTGTGGCGACGATGACGACGAGTGCTGGCCCTCCTACATTGCTGCTGACACCGCTGGTTCATCGGCCGGCGACGATCGGTTTTAGCCACAATTTGACCAACTGACTGCATCCAAAAAGCCATTTTTTTAGATATTTCGATAACGGTCGATGTTATATCATTTGGTTCTAGTCGTCTTCTTTTTGAGGGGGAAACAGATAATGCAGCGTAAGCATAACCTCTCCGAGGCTTTCGAAGTTCATGAGGCCGACGCGCTGATGCCACGACTGTGATCATGTAGCGTGTAAACGTCTGCACACGTGAAAGCGTCATCTTGGATCTGTGCAAATGGCTCATACACTGTACAACGAGCACATGCAAAGACTCGCTGTCTTCGCTATCGGGCCAGAGACCAAGAGCGATTTTGGCGCACGCTAAGCAGTTCTCCCCAGCGTCACCGTTATCGTAGTCGTTGTTGTCAACTGATACGATGGAATTTTCGTGCAATTGTTCGGCTGCGGCAGCGGTATCGCTTCTCGTGGCAATACATATTAACGATCGATCGTCTAGAGCATCGAATCGCTTCGGCTCCACGCTATGCCTAATGAGCGCCAATACCGTGTGTTGCAGCAATTCGCCTAGATCGCGTCGAAGCTGTTCTATCTCATCGACACCGAGATCGAGCAATATGCCGCTATCTCGCTGAGCCGCTTCGATGCTGCGCACGAATGAATCGTCTATACTCGTCGTCACCGCGGCCGTCGCCACTGCATCACCGATAACGATATGTTTCAATATGCAACGAGATATGATTTCGGTGTACTTGTCGTATTCTTGCATCTGTTTGCGCAACAAAGGGCACGAATCTCGTATAGTAAACGACAACTTGCTATCTTGCTGGACGATTGCTGCTGCTGCTGCGGCGGCGGCGGTGCTCGATCCACCGTCGCCACGGTCGACTGTTGTTTGCTCGTCACCGAAGAATTTACAACTCGCTCGTTTCAGCGCTGACTCGTCGATTCCATTGGTCAAACGATCGAACATTGCGGTCAGAGAATCGGAATTTACGTACAAACGTCTGCTCTCGAATCCTGCTCCTCCTGCACATCGTCGTCCCTTGTTTCGGGATGTCACGGCTCGAAGCCAATGCAAAGCTCGCTCTCGATCAATGCCCGCTGTCGATCTACCGCCCTTACCACCGCTGCTACTATTGTTACGTAACTCGCATATCAAAGAATTTCTGATTTCAGCCAGGTCGATTGTATATTTGTCATTGACTGCAACACGCAAAGGCCATTGCATCTGCGTGGCTATAAACATTCGAGTCATCGCGATGATCGCCGTAGCCACGAATTTGTCCACTTGTATCGGATCAATGGTCTCAAAGTACTGAGCGATCGTAGTATTACCGTCGTCAACGCCGCGGTTAGATGCTGTGGCGGCTGCTGCTGATGCTGTTGCGTCTACTCGGACGTTAACCGATCTATCATTGTATACAAAGTTCGACACTAAATACGTCAACGTGAGAGTTACTCGAACGATGAACAAGAGCGACATGTGAGTCTGTAAACCAGTGGTTACAATCGCATCGCGTATAATGACCGAGAGGCAACCATTCACATCGCAGTTTGCCGCGTCGTACCATGCGTTCGCTACATTCTGTTCGTTGGTTGCCGCATCCGCTCGCAATAACGCCACGCGACAGTAATCGTTGAGCCGTATGCTTCGTTTGAGAAATTGGTCATTTTTCAAAAAGAGCAGCACTTGTTCGAGCGAGTCGCGAGTCATACTCAGGATACGTTTGCTCTCTGCCAGAGACGGACCCTTCGCACCCGTGGTGCAATTATCAGATTGGCTGCTCATCCGTCGACTCTTGGCCGCTAGCTCAGTGTTACTATCAGTGTTACTAGCCCAACCGTTGTCGCCGTCGCCGTCGCCCAGCTGTGCTTCATTCGCAGTCGTTGTCGTCCCATCGAAATCTTGCTCCAAGAGCGCCACTATAGAATCATCATCCATCCATCATCAACGTTCGAATTTCGATCATGTGGTCGTGTAGGCTACGTTTGAAATCTTCCATGTCGGTGCATTCGCCCAACACTTGAGCGATCTCGCGAACGCCAGGGTCGAACGAAGCGCACAGAGTGGCCAATTTGCGCTCGCGGTCGTACATGAGAAAGCCATAGCATTTCAGAAACAATCGCAGAGCGTCTACGCGCAGCGACACTTGAATTTCCGAACGCAAAAATTTACTACCGGTCCGTAAGTTGCACGATATTACATCGCGCAGCACGACGTCTAACCGTGGTGAATCGGAACGAATTCCGATTTTTAACGACAGAGGCTGCTGCTGCTGCTGCTGCTGCTGCGCTTCGGATATTGTGTCATTAGTAGTCTCTTTTTCAATGTCCATCGGTTCCATTTCTGTACGTACACGCCGTGCGCGCGACTCACTTACTTCGTTCCCTCACTGACTGCCTCTTCGTGTTTCGCAATTTTTAGCTATTTCTTTATAATCATTGCTAAATCACCGATATTTTCGTTGCGTTTTGTTGCTCTTTCCTCTCCTGTCTGAACCTGAAGAAACAACAAACGACCCCTACGACATGTCGCGCCCCGATAGGCCCCGCTCTCAAGGTCATACGAGCTAGGTAACGATAGCTTCACGAGAAACGAATCAATAAATGTCGCGCGTCATGAGCGCGATACTCCGTCTGCGAGCGCGAAACACATTCCTCTCGCAAACGGACTGAATTGACTGTAAACGCGATGCCGTTGCTCGTTACTGCCGCATTGCGTTACAATAATGTATACAGAGTACTCTTCATTGAACTCGCTGATATCTGATGTGTTGTCGTGTTTGCACCGATAAAGAGCACATACTCGCTGCTGTTATTTTCATCTCCGCAATCATCGTCGTAGCCGCTGCATACTCGACGTATATCGTGCAATGCTTGCTCGAATCGTGCATCGTCGTCACGCGCGTACACGTGATATCCGTGATGTAATGCTCCAGATTCTCGAGTAGTGATCCACGCGGTGCTCAAATCGGCGGCAATCAGTGCCGATTGGACGTCCAAGATTAACGCTAGTTCGTGCATTCTGCGAATATCGTCGTTTAGTAGCGGGCAACGATCATCTACGACACTGATATCGCCACTTACAAGGGACATTCGGCAACGCGGAAATTCAAAAAAATCTGAAACTCTGCATAATTGTAGAGCAGATATACCTAATAACAAAACAATTTTTCATTGGTGCCCAAAAACGGTTTTAAGGGTGGAAACAACCCCTTGAACAAAGTTGATTTTTGTCTTTCTAAGCGAATATTATCGAAACTATTAAAGATATGAAAAAATGTTTTAGACAAAAGTTTTATGGTTTTAAAAGTACTTTATTATGCTATATTTAGATTTTTAAAAAATGTAAAATTGTGTATAAAATACCCCCCCTCCTTCTCTTTTTTCAAATTGTTAAAATCAATTGTCCAACCAAAATAAAGCTTATTTTATGATAAATTCAACCATATATATAATAACATTATGTTTGGAAAAGGCAATATTGAAAAAAAAATTAAACATGCTCTTATATGTATGCTACGCGTACCAAACTTAAGGATTCGCTACTTGACGATGGCATTTCTTTCTTCCTCAAATCTTCCTCATAATTGCAAACTGTAAAAGATAAGGAAGGAAGAAAATAGAAAATCTAAAAAAGCAATAAAGTTGATGTTAAGAAGTAAGTTGAAGAAGAACAGCATGATAAGGAGGACGCAGAGAGAGTGTATATAACCCTAATATAGATAATCTTTTAAATTCAATTGTAAAGAACAAATAAGGAAATGAATGATATGAAGAAAAAAGGAGAACACACACGGATTTAATAATGAAAAATATAATTTATAAATTTATTCAGTGTACATTTGTGTATATGTGTTTTGCTTCATTCAGTATATAGGTTTTATTAATTAAGTAGTCGATATGGATATTCGAGTGAAAGATATCTTATATTTTGGTATGGATTATAATATATACAAATTTTACAGGAATTGAGGACAGTAAAATATTATTTATTCTATATAATTATTACAATAATGATATTGCTCAAAGAAATGTTCAAAACAAAAATATTGCTTGCACCATGCACAACGTATAAAAGCCATTTTACCACAAATGCTACATTTTAGTATACGTTTTTCTTCTTTAAAATAACAATAATCGATTGGATTATGAAATTTTTCAGGCCGTGTTGATAAATAACCACTTTTATACCAGCTATATCTAAATAAATTTCGAAATCTTGGAGAAGACAGTTGATTGTGTGTTAAAGATTGCAATTTTATTATGTTATTACGTAAATGTAAATTTATGTCATAATTATTTATAATAACACTATCAGAAAAGCTTCGAACAAAATTTTTCCAGATTCTGAAACCAAAAACATCTAATGGCTGTATAAAAGCAGTTGTTTTTTTTGGTATTGTTAGAATATTTACATGTTTGTCTTTTGGTACAAGTTCTTCCAATTGGTTCGGGCAATGTCCTGTCCATGAATCAAGCAGTAGTATACTTTTCTCTCCAGTGTTTGGTAGATACACTTCTTGGAACCAATTTTTGAAATGTTCAGTTGTCAATTTCCCTGATTTTGAAGCCGCAATGTAAATATTCACTGGTCTAAAAAGAGTTTGTTCTACTTGTGGTCCAAAAACACCAGTAGATTCTTTTAATACTATATACAAAGGCGAAAGGAGATGTCCATCTGCAGATATAATAGGCATAATGGTGTAGCTATGAGTCATAGCAGATAAAGATTGGATAGTAGCTCCAACTGTCTTCACTCCTACATTAGCTAATGTTCTTCCTGCATGTATTTCTAAATTAAAGCCACTTTCGTCCGCATTATAAGTTGATTCAGCACCGATTACATTAATATGTGGCTTTACTGTATTTACAAATTCCTCAGCGTTTTGACGTATAGTTAGATCAGTTAAATGAGAAG
The DNA here is from genome assembly GCF_003227715.2 of Harpegnathos saltator. Taxonomy (NCBI): domain Eukaryota; kingdom Metazoa; phylum Arthropoda; class Insecta; order Hymenoptera; family Formicidae; genus Harpegnathos; species Harpegnathos saltator. Next base: position 189,977 of record NW_020230342.1, on the reverse strand, counting down.
ACCGCGTTTTAAATGCAGTTATTTTACGTGATGTAATACGATGTGCCTTTTTAAAATTCCTTATCCACCAATTTCCTGCTTTAAATAAAGAAAAATCCACTTGTTCCTTTGCTTCTAGTGCCCATTTTCGCAGATTTATATCATGAATAATAAGTCCTCTATTAACAGCTTCTTGGAATTTTATAAGAACATATTCAGCAATAACTAAAAGTTTGTCTGTATTTGAACCCCCACGCATTACATGTTCTTGCCATCTGTGCAATTGTTGAATAGATTTTACCTAGAAGAAAACAAATCTCAATATTAAACAATTCGAATTCAAAAATAAAAGAAGTTATATACGAATTAAATGTTCACGAAACATCAAATTGTAAAACTTAAAATAAAAAACAACGCGACTCTAACTATATAATTTACAGCTTTGGTCATAAGTATAAAGCATCTCTAACTCATTGTATTTTCCTAGAAATCAATGCATATACTCATAGTAAATATATAATCTCTTTACAATAAATATTATATTAATATTTTATAATATAATGTGTATATTATATTTATGTATATTATATTTATATTATAATTTATATTATATTAATATTATATTATATTACAATAAATATTGTAAAATAAATATTATTTTCCACATATTCTTATATTATATTTTTTTATTATATTATTTTTCCATATACTCGTATACTATATTATGTTCTCCATATATTTATATAGTATGTTTTTGTTACACAATTTAAATAAATTTTTTGGGATGCTTTATACTTATAGTCAAAGCTGTATGTACAATGACCGATAATGATGCGTTCCGCGAGAGGGGAAATAGAGTTCTCTCTGTCGCGGAACGAATCACTGCCGGTCACTGTACACCGTAAAAGCCTCAAGTATTTTACTATATATTATTCTTCTTATTTTTTAATTAAAGTTTACTTTTCTAAAACGATGTTGTACAGAAGTAAGAGATAAATGTCCTTTCTTTCCACTCTTCCAAAATTCGATTGCCTTTTTCTTATAATTTAAGTTTACATTTCCACCTTCATCATCCACAGTGCAAACTTCATTTCCATAATTATCTTCTTCAGCATCAATATCGTACACATCTACAAATTGTACGTCATGCGGTTCTGATGGATCGTCAAAATCAAGTCCCCACTCATGTTCGATCGTAATATCGTGATGTATAGCACTCTTTATTAAATCAGTAATTGTATCATGGAGTTCCACCTCTTGATGATTAACAGGAGTTATTGCAATATTTGTGAAATGAAATGTCGTAATTAACAAATTAATAACATTAGCTGGATTTATTACTGACATCATGATACAAATCTTAAGGATATTTTAATTAAACATTTCTCACAGCAATAATAATATACGTACTGCTTCAGTAACTGCTTCAATAACACTGAAATGTATTCCAAAATGGACAGCTTTTATATGCAAATGAATGAAGATAACATATGTCAATATAATGAACCTTGATTGCACTGTACTTGATAAAGAGTGCTATTTTGGTCGCACAGTCATAAAACTTGTGACAAGTGTTTTGCATGTTGCCATGATGTACACACACGTGCGCATGTACAAAAACACACATACACACACACACACACATACACACACACATATTTATTTATATTTACGCGTGTCATTTAAATTAATGAAAAAGGTAGCCGCAATGTTGGCAAAATAAACGTCTATTACGTGAAATTTTATAATTTATAACATTTTTAAATATTAGTGACTGTATCCTTATCATGCTATTTTTCTCTTACTTACTTCTTAACATCAACTTTATTGCTTTTTTAGATTTTCTATTTTCTTCCTTCCTTATCTTTTACAGTTTGCAATTATGAGGAAGATTTGAGGAAGAAAGAAATGCCATCGTCAAGTAGCGAATCCTTAAGTTTGGTACGCGTAGCATACATATAAGAGCATGTTTAATTTTTTTTTCAATATTGCCTTTTCCAAACATAATGTTATTATATATGGTTGAATTTGTCATAAAATAAGCTTTATTTTGGTTGGACAATTGATTTTAACAATTTGAAAAAAGAGAAGGAGGGGGGGTATTTTATACACAATTTTACATTTTTAAAAAATCTAAATATAGCATAATAAAGTACTTTTAAAACCATAAAACTTTTGTCTAAAACATTTTTTCATATCTTTAATAGTTTCGATAATATTCGCTTAGAAAGACAAAAATCAACTTTGTTCAAGGGGTTGTTTCCACCCTTAAAACCGTTTTTGGGCACCAACGAAAAATTGTTTTGTTATTAGGTATATCTGCTCTACAATTATGCAGAGTTTCAGATTTTTTTGAATTTCCGCGTTGCCGAATGTCCCTTGTTAGATGTCTCTTGCACAACGCGCAATCCACGTCCACGTAAACGAAATTGGACTCCTTCTCTTCATTCAACGTTGGATTAGCCAGCAGCGGCATTTTTAACGAAGAAGAAGACACGATGGACTTTACCGTCGCAATCGGAGCTTGGCGATCGGAATCGATGATGACGATCAACTTGCAAAGTTTGAACGCCACTCGCTGTGATTGCGATGCAACGCCTTCGCGATGCGAGCTAATCGATCGAACATGCTGGCGCGCTCTTTTGCTCGACAGCGAGAAGTCGCGATGGTTGACAACGCTCGCCTCGTACGCCACGGGGAGGCGCGGACGAAAGCGGCGACAGCGCGATGGCGACGCTTTCTCTTTTTCGAAGTGTAAGGACCTTGCCACGGTGCTCCCTCAACGTCGAAGAAAACACGTCCGCTTTGTCGTCGCCGGAAAAACAATGACTTGTTTGGAAAGGTCTTCGTCGTCGTCGTCGTCGTCGTCGTCGTCGTCGTCGTCGTCGTCGTCTTCATCGTCGTCGTTATCGTCGTCGTCGTCGTCGTCTTCATCGTCGTCGTCATCGTCGTCGTCGATCAAACCGGACGTAGAGAGAACAACCAACGACGAAGCAGATGCGAAAAAGTCGAGCAGCGATGCTACGCGACGCTTCGCGGATCCGTTGCTTCGTATGTTCGAAGATATACCTGCGGAAATGCGTTACGACACGGTGCGCTTGGTACAATGGTTGAGACGATGTATTTCGCGGATCTGTATGACGAGCAAAGAGTAAAGACCCTTTTTTCCCTCGATATTGCATTTCCTTATTAGAGATCCAAAATAAAAACCGATTATTACAATTACAATAGTGTTACAATTACAGTAGTGTTACATAGGTAACAAAAATCACGTTCCACGTCTCGCAAATAGTAATCCAGATTGCTCAGTAACAAATGTCCTCTCATCAGCAGGTCGCCGTTGTTCACGTCACACGTTTGTACCACCCATTTCAGTCCGCTAACAAAGTACGATGTTTTGGGCACATTTTTGCTGACCGAAATGAAATCGTCCAGATATCGACGATACTCGAGTTCCCTGTCCAGGGGAAGAGGCTGAAAAAAATGAGCGTGCAACGCTACTATATGCGGCGGCATCATGCGGCGGTCGCTTGTTGTCGCGGCGCTATCATCGTCATCGGCGGAGCTCGTCGCAGAGCCATTACAGCTTTCTCGTTGAAAAATGTCGCACAGGCGTCGAAGTTCGTGCGGTGACGCTTTCGCTCCAGAGTGTACAATGAGCCAATTTACAAGACACGCGGGCGATGCATCCATAAACACAGCGTCATCGTCGAACGAGGAGGAGATTACAGACTGCGTTATGTCATCGATTACCTCGGTGTCTGTCGCTCCACGCACGACAGCCAATGACAGTGTGTAATCTAATATCGGTAGTCCACGCCAGACTGCAACGTCACCGTACTCTTCTCCCCACTCTTCATCTTCGTCATTCTTGGTGGCGTGGCTCAGTGACGACTCGTGTTCGGGTGGTTCCACGGCTCGCTGCTCGTGCTCGGGATTGAGTGGATCAACGTGGCCATTGCTATCCCCTTCGCGATTCCATGCGTGTGCTAGCACAGTGATGTAACAGTCGTACCAGCGACCAAAGATGCGGCGAGCTCGAGCCCGTGCTCTCCCGTCATCGCATCCCCCCCACAGGTCGAGGCGAGACTCGAGTATACGACGGGCCAAAGTTGCGGATATATTCGAGGGGTCTCGAAAAGCGCGTCGTTCGTCCGTCTCGTTATCGAATGCCAGACGGCGAAAGATACGAAAGATCAGGGATTGACAGAACGTGAAACGCGGTCCAGAGCCGTACAGCATGGGTTCACTCATACATTCCTCGATCTCTAGCGACGCTTCAATCCCGCGAACAATCATGACAGTGACAGCGTCGCCGTCGAAATCCGCGTTTAGATTTTTCAACACGAACGGCGAAACGTAAATGGCGTCGCAATATTCCACATTACGAGACACGCCGTACACTCGACTTATACGCACCACGCTACCGTTGTGAATGCACGGATCACGTTTCATCACAAGACCAAAGTTTTCTCTCGAAACGTCAAAACACCATTCGAAGCTCTCGTCGGGCCAAGGCAAGCAGCATCGACGGTCACTGCCGCTGCCGCTGCTGCCGCCGCCGCCGCATTTCCCCTCGTCGTCGTACCGACGACGACAACAGCATCGTCTCAACCGTTGCCGTTTATGTCGCGTGCAATCGTGACATTTCGGCGGTTTGAAGCGCAATATACCCGCACGATTGTCACGCTCACGATCGATCGAAAATATTCGCTCTCCGTGTATAGACGGTAGTGCGATGTGGCTCGGAGACAAGCATGGCGCGATTTGTATGTAACCTCTGAGTGTGTTGCGCAATGGATACGTTGTCAAATAATGCACAAAACTCTTGCTCGATTGTAAGATATTTTTTACGGTCCCGCCCTTTTCTGTGACGAGATCGTCTACTCGTTTGCCAACTCGCGCCTGATTAAACATTGACGCGCTGCAGTACTCGTACGGAGGTAGCACCGTCATCGCAGCCGAGTTATCCAAGTTTGCTTTAGCAGCAGCAGCAGCAGCAGCAGGAGCAGCAGCAGGAGCAGCAGTATGAGCAGCAGTAGCGGCAACAGGAGCAGCGGCAGCAAGAGCAGGAGCATCAGCAGCAGCAATAGCGGATGCATCGTTGTTCGCGGTGGTGTGCACGAAACACCCGAGCGCTTCGGTCGCGCAATTGACACCGGCTCCGCCTCCGATGCTCGAGTCTACAAACCACGAGCGTGCCTCCTGGCTAGAAAGTCGGTCGAGTTGTTGAGTATTGATCGGGGCAGCATCGATCGCCTGCAAGATCCAAGGATCACTGCGTTGCGTAGCGTTGCCTTTGTTGTCGTCAAATGACAAGCGACGACGACGCTGTTCTTGCTAGCCTTTACCGTCCGATTCTTTTCGCTCGAGATTCGCGTGTAATCGAGAGTGCGACGCTGCCACGGTGGCGGTGGAGTTGCCACAGTTGCGACGGTAGTTTGCCACTGTTTGCGTTTGTATGCCGCTAATGTACTCAACACCCGTTCATTAGTCATCATAGGGAGCGATGCGTCAGCGACAGAACCCACGCCACCGCAGAAAGAATATTCCTGGATTGTTATGTCGTCGTCACAGCGCAACATTTTGTTACTTTTTTGCAGCGGCAGCAAATTGTTGACAGACAGCTGCTTTCTATTGTCAAGTCATCAGTGCTCATCCATCGAAATCCGTCGAAAAGATCTACATGAGTGCGAGCGTAAAGATTGTAGTAAGATTGGTAAATAAACGCTGTGGTAAAGTGGTTGGGCTACAAACAAAAGGGCTGTGATGACGATTGTGCATCAGCAGCAATCGCTACATCCAGAGCACTTCTTCTTTTTTACAATCCTTTTCTTTCTCATCATCGCCGCAGACTCGACGCAGGCTGGACTCTTGGCTCCGGCACGAGCCGGCACGAGCTGCCGATCTCTTTTCACTTTGGCACTTTGCACTCGTGACTCTGGCGTTGACTGTGGCGGAAGATCAACTTCCTTTTCGAGTTTCTCTCTTCTCACTTCTACTCGCGAGTTCGACGACGACTGACGACCCATCGACGTTGTCGTTAGGTTATCGTTGTTGGGCGAATGATGCCTGATGCCGACAAAGCCGCTAGGGAACATCGATAGTAGCATTCGATTCAACTGAGCGTATACTATATTTAGATAAAAAACTACGTGTTGGAATAAACGTTCGGGCTTTGGCACCAGCACGCGAGTGTGCACATCATCGAGCACGACATGTACATCGTACAATAATTCGGTCGCGTTCGAAATTTCCTCCTCGTTCAGATTGATATTTATCTTGCCCGAAGGTCACATCAAATCGCGTCGATGCGATACCGCGTACTGCACAATGTTAGCGAGAGCGTCAAACATTTGAGCGTTGAACGCATTCAAACACGCCGCGTTGTTCTTCACCGGAGAGATATGATTAGAAACGATCAAGTGCGAAAACGTCGTCGGCGAGTACGGCAATCGATTTTTTCGCGACGCGGCATCTTTTCGAATGTGTAGCCGCGATATCTCGTTGTTGCCGCTGCTCGCGCAATCTTTCAGGAATGTAGGATGGTACAACGGATCGACTGACACCTGCGCATCGTTGAGAGTGTTGTAACGTGGTGACAGTGCTGGAGTCATGAGTTTTTCCTCGCTGATACGCTCGCCGAAATTGTTATACTGGACGCGTTTCAATATACGTATTGTTGTGCCCACGCCTTTGGGGAACGTATTGTTCCCACGCTCTTGGGAGAAGACTGTGAAGAAGGCATATAAAGAATGTTTGACAGCTGTTATCGTTGTCAAGGAGTTTGTTTACTAGAGTAACAACTAGAGTAGAGAATCGCTCTAGTCCTGTCACGGTGTACGGACGTAAAGCGAATTCGTGCGATTATTTTGAGATTGATTAAGATCCGTTTTTCTTGGCTGTAAATAAAGCTTTTCTCGTTTAGTTTATCCCGAGTTATTTCTTTCACGCGCGGGCATAACAGTATCCCCAATTGGTCGGCGATAATGCGCAATATATCGCGCGCTTTTGGCGAAAACGTTACAGCGTTGAATTGTAATTCCGGATTAATCCGCTGCAAGCGCGACAAGATGCAATGAATGATGCGTTCGATCACGGAACTGCCCAATAGCGCACCGCTATATATCGGTTGTGGTGGGTCATTGATCAGACGACCGAGCGCCTTCACGTCAAACCGAGCCGACCGAAACAATTTGTACAGAAACATTAGCAATTTGTACTTGTCGAACAATAATCGTCGACCGACGGTCGAAACCTGTTCCCACGTTCGTTTCTTTTCAGAAATACATGTCATCCGTTTGTTAACCATTTCGATCATGCGCTCGATCGCTCGCATCCACGTCTTGCTGGCAGCCAACGTCACTGTCGGCGGCCTCAAATGTTTCTCAGCGTACGTGGGTAGATCGGACATTGCCTTGACTATTGTCGAGCTCAGAAAGAATTTGAACGCTGTGGGCAACTTTGGTCGCCGGTTCCAACGATCCGCGAGTGGCATATCGTCCAGAGTTTCGCCGCGTCTCTGATGTTTTTTCTGTCGTTCAGTTTGCGGTCGGACGACGTCGTCCTGATGCTCGACCTCGAACGCTTCCGACAATTCTCTCTTCCTCAGCGTGCGTTCGCCAGCGATCTCCTTCGCCAACTCGACGGTTCGTGACGACGACGACGACGACGACGACGACGACGACGATGCTCGTTTAGCCATCTTTCCTTTGTTTCTCGATTTGGACATAATCTTTTTCGACATAGCCATCTTGCACGATTGCTTCGCTCGTAGTTGCTTCGTGTGTGATTGCTTCTTGACGACCGGCTTAACCTTTCGTTTACGAACGGAAGAGATTCTCCCATTATGGTCGATCAGTTGCGGTGATACACCAGTCACCGTTGTCTTGACCGTCGTAGCATCGTTTTTATTTATTATCGTTTCTGGTAATCGTTCAAACAATATGGACAATGATGGCGGTGGCATTTTTGACGATTGCGCCGGCAGTTGCTCAAGTGGCACTTGTGATAATTGCGGCGGTAGCTGTTCAGTTAACACCGCCGAGAGTCGATCTTGCAACGGCTCAGCGACCGGCAGCTGCCACTGCGAGGTAGACGGCTGATACGGATTAGCCATGTTTAAATACGTCTATAAAAATGTGCGGCAGTAAAAGTTGACGACGACGACGACGACGACGACGACGACAACGACGATGAATTCGACAACGATGACCGAGGTGTCAAGAGCGCACTTGGAGTTTTTTCAATATTTCATCGAATATGATCGGTATGCACGAGCTAATTCTTTGTTCGGATGCCGTTGATAAAGCAAATCGTACATCACCAGAGTCATCTTATCTTATTCTCTTTGGTAAGTTCGTCCAGCACGTCTTCCAATGGCACTGTGATCGTCTCTAGCATCCTCTTCCCATTCGTTTTCCATTGTTAGCATTAGTTCTTCAACGTCGCTAAATTTAGTCTTCCAATGTGTCACGCGATGCAAATGATCAGCTCGTCATTGGTCTCGTTGATGAAACGCGATGTATGCGTCTAGCTACTGGCTCTGCGTCCTCCTCAATTTTAGCCTTAACTCGTCGTCGTCGTCGTAATCGGGAACTTGCACATCGGGAAGCAATGCCGTTTCCGAAACACGACGAGATAAATATAGTGCAATAGAGAGCAACGACAAGATTTTTGACGACGCTGAGCGGAGTGTCGAAACCTATCAACAGAGAGAGAGAGAGAGAGAGAGAGAGAGAGAGACTCGTGGTAACGCAATCTAACGTACCACAAGATGACCTTGTCCTTCGAGGTGCTCCTATTTGTCATCGAGTCGCTATTGTCGGAAAAATCAATCTCACTGTACAACACTGTATATACGATAACTGTTATCCAGGTCTTCAGAGTCCTCCGGCGTCTGGCCGGCATCGTCATCCATTCGGGCGAGCTGAACAATTCCCCGTGACAGACATGACGGACGACCAGCGCGGAGCTGTAATGTAACGCCTTGCTTTTAGTTCAATTCGTTCATCTTCCCGAGATTAGATTTCACTCGCTCGCGTTGCGAGCCTGGCCGCCGCCGTCGCGCCGCATTCCTCGTTAGTAATTTCGTACAAGCACGCGTTCACGTAGCTATTGGTTTGCCAGCGACTGGCGTGATCAAGCGTCTCCTGAATACGATCGAGCGTAGCGTCCTGCAGATAACGATAGCCAGCGTAAATGCGACGGAGAGCGTGAAAGCTCAATCCGCGTGATCTAGGCCTAGAGAACAAATTTTCGTACAAATGGTCCAGACGCTCGTCTAGCACTCGCAGCATGTGCTCCCGATCGAGCGGAATCTCGAGCTCGCCGCATTCCACCCACGAGACGAACGTGTTCAATATGATACGTGTGTCCGAAGGCAAAAAGAAATCGTAGCCGTCGCCGTCGCCGCGGACGGCTTTGCGTTCAGCGAAAGGTCGCAACAATTCACCCACTTCGATCCTGCCCAGTTTGCGCGTCTTGTACACCGTGATCACGCATACTCCGCGGTCGCGCAGTTGTCGCAATTGTCGCACGTCCAGCACCGCTATATCGCTCAGGCGCTTACCCGTCAGAGCCAACATGTAAAATATATAGAGAAACAAGTGATTCCGCGCGTTTCGCTCGGCAAACGTCTCACGACGCCGACAAGTTGTGGCAGGCGCACATCCCGTTACTATCGACCGTCTCACCGCATCATGCATCATCGATACGAATTCATTTTTTCGAAATGTTAACCGACCGTCGCTTTTGAGCGACCGATCGCTGAATCGACGCTCGACTTTGTTGGGATCATTGCGCCGCGCTGGCGCATTCTCGCTCGCAAGTTCAGCCAGGGCCAATTCGCGGTCTTTGCGTCGTGCATCCACAGCTCGCTCGAGACCGTTCAACAGCGACATGTGCGCTCTATGATTCACCGAGCGCACGACGTACCAAAGACTACGAATATACGCGCGGGAATAGCCCGCGTCATACAAACGGCCGCCCAGCTCGATCAAGGCTGGTACCGTCATGGCACTTACCGTGCGACGGTTATGCTCCAGCGTGGACATTTCTGTGGGCGCACCATTACTGGCGCCGCCGCCACCGCCTCGTTTACCGCCGTTACCGTTTTTCTTCTTCTCCTCCTCCTCCTCCTCCTCTATTTCTTCCTCGTCGTCATCGTTGCTCCCGACCACGGATACAAAGCGATTCAATAATCGCCACTGTGAGGTTCGATTGCGTTCGCATTTAGTCATTTTCATGACTCGTGGCTCGTTCGTAGGTTGATGACCTGATGACTCGATGGTGGCTGTAACTACAGCGTGACCGGCCTCAACTGATTTCCCGCTAACAAGACTGCATACTGCAGTCACCAAGTTTCGATAACGCGCAGATGTTTGAAGATGATCCGAACCGTCGCTGTCGTACGTCACGATAGATTCGCTAGTTGACGGCGCGTATCCGGAGGGAACCTGAGCCCCTTCTGTCGTAAGAAGAGGACGGCGATACGGATGAAATCGCCGCAGGCTACGACTGCTTCTCCGGTCACAACTCATGGTCGAACCTTACGCTGTGCATTGGTGCGTAACCGCCCCCCCACCCCACCCCACCAGCATGATGAGTGCTTTCGGTCGGTAATCGGCATGTTTGTAGTCACGTAATCCGAGAAATATTGATTCAAGACGACTGAATGGAGCGACCTGATTTGAATGCGCGATACGGTCAAAATCGAGGCGTCGATTATGCTGGGCAAAGTAGCGGCCCGAACAGGGGTACCGGCACGGCGCGGCGACCTAAAACACGTCCGCCGCAGTAGACGCATCGTTTAGTCCGCAGTCTGCACTTCTCGCCAATTCGCCAGATGAACGCTGCTCCAAGCAACCTCCACCGCCGTCGCTCTGTGTGAACAATTTGGTGGATTTGGTGGAACCCCTGAGAAGGCGAAGCAAGTACCTAATGCATATACGAGCATTTGGACACGAGTTCACCACACACTGCTTGTTCGTTCACGACGAACGTACTCTCGCTGTCATCAATATTCTCGGTCGGCGACGACGACGACGACAACGACGATGATGAATTCAATGTCACCGTATCCATCAAGAGAACAGAGTGAAATCGGTCTTCGGTCTAACCTGCCGGACGTGGTGCTCTCGGCCATATTTCGCCATCGCACGACTACGGACGAGCGCAACTACGCTTTCTATGAGCTGATCAGCGACGGGGAGGAAGAACGGCTCAACGAGCGCCGGGAAGAACAATTCGTCGAGGAGGGCGACGTTGAGTTTGAATCGGAACCTCATCGGCACGATGTGGATCTCATCAGCGGTGGTCTCACGGATTCGCAGCATCCCGAGTATATTACGTTCTCTGCGCGCAGAGCGACATTCGCTACGTGGCCTTGTGAGTCGAGAACACAGACGGCGACGCAACTTTCGTCTGCGGGTTTTTTTACACGGGCAGACGCGATACTACAATCTGTTACTACTGCGGCGGTGGAATAAGTGATTGGGACGCTGAAGACGATCCATTGCAACAACACAAATTCTGGTTCCCGAAGTGCCCCTTCGCAGCGGCCGTGGCTCGACGTCGACGCGGGATGTAAACCCCGGCCGGCCAGACGGCCACGACGGTCAGCAGCGGCACGTTTTTTTTTTCGTCTGACCTTAGGCGTGTTTTTCTCGTTCGTTTCTTTTTTGCACATGAGAGTAACGCATGGACCGAACAGATGGAATAAACATACATATTGAGGAACAAATAACATGTGTTTATTTTCTACATTTCGTACATCCCATAGAACTGTCCAAACTTGTCCATTGGCGTTCCGCTCCGAACATAATTCCGATTGTCGCGAAACGTTGCTATGCATCAGATATGCGCAACGACCGATTGCGGTTCTCCACGACACGTGCACGTTCAGCTGGCTCGACTCAGTTCACGCCAGCTCGACATTTGCGCATTGAGCGTTGTCGTTTTCCAGCCATTTTTTCATCGTCTCGTTGCCGCTGGAGTCGCCGCAGATGAATTGCGGTCAACGTGCGGATACGCCAGGCAAAAATCACCAGCGCTATAACGTATGATATATCAAAAATCGTCAATATCGCGATCCAGGTCACAACAGTAAGACGTCGTGCAGCGTTCCGTTAAATACCCCGACTGGCGCCGTGGTGGGGGAATATTGTACCTGATTGGAGAAAGTTTCCCCACCACTCTGATTTTCGACCAATGAACAAGCAAAGCTTCCCCCTCTACTGTACAAGTTGTACAATTTTTCGGTACGTACCTAGCCGTCCAGGCGCGTGCCGGTACTATTGTACGTACCGTAGTACAGAGCAGTCAGAAGTACAATAGGACCAGGGGCTACTGCTCTGTACTCCGGTATTTTCCATAACATATATAGAACGGCTGGTTTTTGCGCGATCTCGCGCTTCGTTCGGTCGACTCGACTCGATCGAACGAAGCGCGAGCGATGCGAAAAATGTATGTCGGAACCTAACCTATAATACGGAGCTGTTCTGAAGACTTTTTCTTAGATATCTTAAAAAATATTAGACAAGTAGAAAAATATTTTGAACAAAAGTTAATTAAATTAATTGGTAGAAAAAGATGATGTTATAAAAATTCAAGTTTCTATTTAAGATTTTTATGTTGATCTTGACTGGGCTTTTCGAGGTCATTACAAGGTGAAATTTATAGGTTAGGTAAATAGATTCTTTGAAGCCCTACAATTTTTGTCTGAAACATTTTCCTCTAAAATGTCACGTTTACGAAAAAATTGGGTGACGCGGTTAATCTGAAACATTCCGTATGTAACATTGTATTCTCAAGCATGACATAATAGGAAATGTGTTATTTTCGCAAGAAATCCTCAAAGCGTTCGTACAATGACAAGGCTGACAGAAATCTCTCACAGCGTTCGTTTTCGCCCCACTCTCTCGGAAAAAGAAACGAACAGCTCGACTCAGCAAGGTAACCGGGCATATCTCGCATCGTTCGTTCCATCCCCCCTCTAGAAAAAAGAACGAACGCCTCGTTTCGGCAAGGCAAACGGGCGTCTTTCGCGTCGTTCGTTTTCTCCCCCCCCCAGCGAGTCTCGCTCAAATAAAATGTAAGGAGACTTTCAGAACAGCCGAATAGCAACTGTCACATCGTTCGTTTCATCCCCCCTCTTGGAAAAAAACGAACACCTCGACTCAGCAAGGCAGCAGTGCATTTCTCGCATCGCTCGTTTCATCCCACTCTAGGAAAGAGAAACGAACACCTCGACTCAGCAAGGCAGTCGGACAACTCTCGCATTGTTCCTCTCATCCTCCCCTCTTCGAGAAAAACGAATAGCTCGATTCGGCAAAATTGCCTGGTATTTCTCGCAACGTTCGGTTTTTCCCGAATCTTGGAAAAAATTCGAGGACCTCGATTCGGCGAGAGACGCACGTTAGCCTCGCCGAATCGAGGTTTTCTCCCGAATCTTGGAAAAATTTCGAAAACCTCGATTCGGCAAAACTGACATGTATCTCTCTCATCGTTCGTTTCTTGCCGCCTCGTGAAAAAGATTCGAAAACCTCGATTCGCCAAGGTTGACGGGCATCTCTCGCAACGTTTTTTCTCTGCCCTCTTAGAAAAAAATTAACACCTCGACTCAGCAAGGCAGACGGGCATCTCTCGCATTGTTCATTTTCCTTGCTATATGCGCGAAGTGTATCAGAAATCGTCAATATCGCGATCCAGGTCGCAACAGCAACACGTCGTGCAACATTCCGTTAAAGTCGCCAATTGGCGCTGTGGTGGGGGTACATTGTACCTGATTGGAGGAATTTCCCCCCACCACTTTGATTCTCGACCAATGAACAAGCGAAGCTTCCCCCTCTACTGTGCAAGTTGTACAATTTTCCAGTACGTACCTAGCCGTGCCGCGCGCGCGCCGGTACTATTGTACGTACCGTAGTACAGAGCAGTCAGAGGTACAATAGGACCAGGGGCTACTGCTCTGTACTCCGGTACTTTCGTTAATATATATAGAACGGATGGTTTTTCTGCGATCTCGCGCTTCGTTCGATCGACTCGACTCGATCGAACGAAGCGCGAGTGAACGCGAGCGATGCGAAAAGTATATGTCGGAACCTAACCTATAATACGGAGCAGTTCTGAAGTCACGCTTGGCTCCGTTTGTTTCATCCTCTCCCCAGTGAATCCCTCTGTAAAAAAATGTACAGCAACATTCGGGAAGGCTGACATACATATCTCGCATCGTTCGTTTTCACCACCACATCGAAATCTGTGAAGGAAAACATTCAGGACTCGATTCGACAAGGCTGACGTGCACTTATCGCATCGTTCGCTTATCACTTTCGCCTCTCAGCAGCGAACTTCTTTGAAAAAAAATGTACAGCGACATTCGGCCAGGCTGACGAGCATCCTCCGCAATGTTCGTTTTCACCCCCCTCATCGAAAGCTTTTTGAAGAAAGACATGCAGAGACCGATTCGGCAAGACTGCCGTACATCTTTTGCATCGTTCGTTTCACTCCCCTCTTCGAAAAAAAAATCAAACACCTCGATTCGGCAAGATTGACGTGCGTCCCTCGCATCGTTCGTTTTCTCCCGAACCTTGGAAAGAATGCGAAAACCTCGATGCGGCAAGGCAGACGGCAAATTCTCGCAACGTTCGTTTCCTCCCCCCTCCCTCTTCGAAAAAATGGACACCTTGACTCAGCAAGGCTGATGTGCGTCTCTCGCATCGTTCGTTTTCACCCATCTCTAGAAAAAAAAACGAAAACCTCGTTTCGGCAAGGTAGCCGAACATCTCTCGCATCGTTCGTTTCATCCCCCCTCTTCGAAAAAAACGAATAGCTGGATTCGGCAAAGCAGTCAGGCATCTCTAGCGTCCGTTTCATCCCTCCTCTAGGAAAAAACGAAAACCACGTCCCGGCAAGGCAAACGGGCGTCTTTCGCACAGTTCGCTTTCTCCCTCCTCAGCGAAAGTTACTCAAAGAAGATGTTTAGCGACTTTCGGCAAAGCTGCCGGGCATGTCCCGCATCGATCGCTTTCTCCCTCCTCTAGGAAAAAGAAACGAACACCTCGTTTCAGCAAGGCAGCCGGACGTCTCTCGCATCGTTCATTTCATCCCCCCTTTTAGAAAAAAACGAATAGCTGGATTCGGCAGACCGGCGCCTTTCGCATCGTTCGTTTTTCTCCCCCCTCAGCGAATCTCGTTCAAAGAAGTAGTACAGAGACTTTCGGAACAGCCGAAGGGCAACTCTCGCATCGTTCGTTTTCGCCCCTCCTCCTCTAGGAAAAAGAAACGAACAGCTCGACTCAGCAAGGCAACCGGACATATCACGCTTCGTTCCTTTCATCCCTCCCTCTAGGAAAAAAACGAACACCTCGTTTCGGCAAGGCAGACGGGCGTCTTTGGCATCGTCCGTTTTCTCCCTCCCCCCTCAGCGAATCTCCCTCAAAGAAAATGTACAGATACTTTCGGGACAGCCGACGGGCAACACCCGCATCGTCCGTTTCATCCCCCCTCTTCGAAAAAAACGAATGGCTCGATTCGGGAAAGCTGCCGGGCGTCTTTCGCATCGTTCGTTTCATCGCCCTCTTCGATAAAAAACGAATCGCTCGATTCGACAAAGCTGCCGGGCATCTCTGACATCATTCATTTTTTCCCGAATCTTGGAAAAAATTCGAAAACTTCGATTCGGCAAGACAGACGGGCATCTCTCGCATCGTCCGTTTTCTCCCCCACTCAGCGAATCTCGCTCAATGAAAATGTACAGAGACTTTCGGGACAGCCGACGGGCAACATTCACAACGTCCGTTTCATCCCCCCTCTTCGAAAAAAACGAATGGCTCGATTCGGGAAAGCTGCCGGGCGTCTTTCGCATCGTTCGTTTCATCCCCCCTCTGCGAAAAATGCGAATAGCTCGATGCGGCAAAACTGCCGGGCATCTCTGGCATTGTTCGTTTTCTTCCCCCCCCCCTCAGCGAAACTCGCTCAATGAAAATGTATAGAGACTTTCGGGACAGCCGAAGGGCAACTCTCGAATCGTTCGTTTTCTCCGCCCTATAGGAAACAGAAACGAACAGCTCGACTCAGCAAGGCGGCCGGGCATATCTCGCTTTGTTCTTTTCATCCCTCCTCTTGGAAAAAACGAATGGTTCGATTCGGCAAAGTTCCTGAGCATCTCTCGCATCGTTCGTTTCATCCCACTTCTTCGAGAAAAACGTATGGCTCGATTCGAGAGAGCTGCCGGGCATCTTTCGCATTGTTCGTCCCCCCCCTCTAGGAAAAAGAAACGAACACCTTGACTCAGCAAGGCGAACGGACATATCTCGCAACGTTCGCTTCATCCCCCCTCTTCGGAAAAAAACGAAAATTTCGATACGGAAAGACTGACGGTCATCTATCGCATCGTTCGTTTTGTCCCCCTTCTTAAAAAAATACGAGAACTTCGAATCGACCAGGCAGACGGGCAACTCTCGCATCGTTCGTTTTCTCCCGAATGTTGAAAATAATTCGAAAACCTCGATTCAGCATGGCAAACGGGCATCTCTCGCATCGTTCGTTTTCTTCCCCCCCTCAACGAATCTCGCTGAAAGAAGATGTACAGCGACTTTCGGAACAGCCAACGGGCAGCTCTCGCATCGTTCGTTTTCTCGCCCTCTAGGAAGAAAAACGAACATTTTGACTCAGCAAGGCAGCCGAGTATCTCTCGTATCGTTAATTTCATCCCCCCCTGAACCAAATATGAAAAAAAAGCGAATAGCTCGATTCGGCAAAGCTGCCGGGCATCTCGCATCTTTCGTTTCATCCCCCCTCTTCGAAAAAAACAAATAACTCGATTGGGCAAAGCTGTTGGACATCCCTTGCACCGCTCGTTTTTTCCCTCTTCTAAAAAAGAACAGCTCGATTCTGCAAAGCTGCCTGATATCTCTCGCTTCCTTCTTTTTTTCCCGAATATTGGGAAAAATTCGGAAACCTCGGTTTGGCAAGGCTGACGGGCATATCTCGCATCATTCGTTTTCTCCCCCCCCCTCTTGGAAGAAAACGAACAACTCGATTCGGCAAAGCTGCCGGGCATCGCTCGCATCGCTCGTTTTCTCCCCCATTATGGAAAATAAACGGACACCTCGACTCAGCAAGGCTGACGGGCATCTCTCGTATCGTTTGTTTTCTCTCCTCTCTTGGAAAAAACGAACAGTAAGTTTCGACAAGGATACCGGGCATCTCTCGCATTGTTCATTTTCCTTGCTACATGCACGAAATGCATCAAAAGTCGCCAATATGCGATCCAAGTCGCAACAGTAAGACATCGCGCAGCGTTCCGTTAACATCTCCGACTGGTACTATGGTGGGGGGAGGTACATTGTACCTGATTGGTGGAATTTTCCCCCACCACTTTGATTTTCAACCAATGAACAAGCAAAGTTTCCCCCTCTACTGTGCAAGTTGTACAATTTTCCAGTACGTACCTAGCCGTGCCGGGCGCGCGCCGGTACTATTGTACGTACCGTAGTACAGAGCAGTTAGAGGTACAATAGGACCAGGGGCTACTGCTCTGTACTCCGGTATTTTTGTTAATATATATAGAACGGGTGGTTTTTCGCACGATCTCGCGTTTCGTTCGGTCGACTCGACTCGATCGAACGAAACGCGTGCGAACGCGAGCGATGCGAAAAGTATATGTCGGAACCTAACCTATAATACGGAGTAGTTCTGAAGTCACACTCGGCTAGCTGCGCAACGGCCATAGTACCGGATGCGACCTTGCACATTTTGGTGATAATTGTGCAAAATTCTCGCTTGGACGAACACAAAAGCGCACTGCGTTTCGTTCGGTTTATCGTACGCATGAGAATGAAAGAGAGCAACGGCGCGCAACGACAGTAACAACAAGAGCTATGGTGTCAGTCGATGATACGACCGCCGTCGTTTCAGAGGGTTTAGTCAATAAGAAACTGCGCGTCGCGTTGTATTGTGCGAATCTACAAAATCTTTGATTCTGTGCTACACGCACAGGAGATAGGGACTAACGGAGAAGCTTAGTCAAGGATGTCATATTATTGCAAGTTTATTTGTTCTTTTTTTCTTACATGAGATAGCGGTGGTCGCTTTTGGCGCCTGGACAAGCGTTTGCGTTCGGCACATATTGGAATTTTATATTCGCCAAGACCGATATGACTTTGTTGGTTGAGTCGGCTTCGTCTTTATCGTTACGCCATCGAACGAAGCGCATCGTTCCGAGCGCGACGTATTCGAATTCGGCCAATCAATCAATGGCACCGCTCGCAGTGACAGTAGTATCGAGAATCATCTCCGAGACATTTTCCACAATGAGCAACGAGCTTTGTTGTTGCCACGCGGTGATCAGTCGACGAGATTGAACCGTGTATTGCAAAGTTGTGATGCTCGAATCGTCCGTCACGACAGCGTTTGATGCGGCGTGTAGTCGCACGGCCAATACGATTTCGCGAGAGCGCAATTCGTTTAAGTCCCACGATACGATCAGCTCGACGCTCTGCCGCAATTTTATCTTTTCGTACGTGTTGGCGCATGTGAAACACCATGACAAAAGATGACCGTGATGTGCTTGCACATTTATCAAAATGCCATCGGTCGAAATATTTGCGCGCGGAGAGTCATATTCGTTCAGCAGCCGTGCAATCTCGTGGGGTAGTTGAAAAGGTCGACTGATCAACAAGATAGCGGCGACGTCATTATCAGTGGTAGCGGACGTGTAGCCGCGCATTTGCCACATTTCGTACGCATCACGCAATATGGCATTAGAGTATATCAAATCGACCGGAATGATAATTCGACTGAGATAGTCACGACGCGACAAAGTCATTCTATTCTCGAGACACGTGTCGAACACGGACCTCGCGACAGCTCGACGGAGGTTAGAGAGGCGAGTCATTTGATTTCGAAGCGACTCATCACCGTTCACCGGCTGTTCGTTGTTCGTTGTTGCGGCGGCGCTCAATTGACACCATTTGCACAGGTCCAGTGCACCGCGACGCAGAATCATGTTCATGCGACGACGATTGTTGTTATTTGACGAATCGTAACGCAGCGTCACGATTGCAGCTTGCAGTCCATCAGTCATGTCGTTCGATACATAGGTTTCGCGAAGAACATTTGCACATGAGACAAAAGCGTCGAGATTCTCCAACGATCCACACTGAACGAGTGCTTCCGCAATAAATGCCCATTCGTTGATGGTTTCGCGATTTTCGGGTGTTACCGCATACGCTGTCAGCGGGTTGCGCTGTTCGGCTCCTTCAGCATATTCGGTACACTCGACTTGACGCACGAGCGCACCGTTGCCTTGAGTACGGAGCAACGCTTCGTGATCTACAATGCATGAAATCTCTGTAATAACATCGGCACAATGTGTCCGTTTCACATAGTTTCAATTTGGTACACATATTGTCCGGATAATACGGGTGTATCGCGACGTTCTTCTTCCGAAGGAGCTGTGGTTCCTACCGTCGTTGTGCACGTTAATGGCCATTGACGAATCTCGCGTCCATCGAATCGCAAAGCGCCGTTTATCAAAACACCAAAAACACGTTCGCCGTCGTACTTGAGTTTGGCAACGAGCGACGATTCAGCATGGTGCACGATACGACTCGCTAGTTCCTGCATCATGTTGGTTCTCGTCACAATTCAGTCCCGTGACGGCGCGCGTCAGCGACAGTTCTTCAAGCGCTTCTTTCAGCGGCACGGAGCGCAGGCCGTCGAACAGCAGTCCATCGGGCCAGTGTTTACGTAGCCATGGAAGCACCAGTGCTCTGTGCACCGCCACGATGGCGTTATGACGAGCGAATCTCTCCCTCGGGGTGTCGATGGCGCTCGTTAGAGATGATTCGCATTCCAGATCCAGATGGTACGATGCCTCGTGATATTCGTTGAGACGAGCGCGCAGAGATATACGCACGGTACGCGGCGATAACGGGGAGATACATTGGTTACAAGCGTCGCGCGGAAGGTTGTCGTCGTCACGCATCGTTTTCGCGTCGGAGCAATGGGCACACGCTAGTGCGAAGAAAGAGAACCGGTGTTCGAAGCACAAGCCGAAATTCGAGTCGTTCGTATCGTCCTCGAGATCGGTGAGCGCTCGTTCGTAACGTAATGGCATTCGCAGCTCCGCGTTCAATGTGTCGCGAAGAATCAATGGATAGCGCGCATTGTCCTCGTATGTCAATTGACGCTTCGTACGATCGTGAGCCCGTTCGTATCTTGCGTACCTACTGTATGCCAACGGAATTTTGAGCTGAGAGATCAGTCAATCCTGATCGTTGCAACGAGTAAGCGATCGCAGAGCCGATAATCTGTCAGGCGCTTGAGGCGTGAAGTCAGTTTGACAACGGTCTTGATACGATATTATGGATATCGTACCGAGTTTCCATGTTGATACTCCGATTCGCGATTTGCGATGTACGAAAGACTCGAGATTACAATCGAGCAACCAGAATTCGTCAAATAACGCACCTTGACCCACGCTGACCGGAAGCGAATATCCAAGCGTTGTTTCGAGCTCGCAATGAGCGGACCAGCGTTCCATGATGCACGTAACGAGAGTTAGATCCTGTGTCGCTGTGTTACAAATAGTGAAACGCCACGCTCGAATTGGAATGCAGCATCACACTTAGCGACGTTGGCAAGCGTAGCAGAGTGCGCAGTTTGGGCGAAACTAGTACCATCAACTTTCGATCGTTATCCCGCAAAACTGAAATAAAAAAAAACAGATGGGGTCCATGAATCAGATCAGTTTGTTGAGTCGTCCGACAACGTCTTTCTGTAATCGTACTCACGTGTATCACACGCAGCGAATAGTACCATATGCGCCATGTATATGCGGCGATAGTACTGTTGTGCCCGCGCGTGAAAGAAATAACTCGGGATAAACTAAACGAGAAAAGCTTTATTTACAGCAAAGAAAAACGGATCTTAATCAATCTCAAAATAATCGCACGAATTCGCTTTACGTCCGTACGTCGTAACAGGACTAGAGCGACTCTCTTTTCTAGTTGTTAGTAAACAAACTCCTTGACAACGATAACAGCTGTCAAACATTCTCTATATGCCTTCTTCACAGTTTTCTCCCAAGAGCGTGGGAACAATACGTTCCCCAAAGGTGTGGGCACAACACTGTCCCTTCTCTTCCAAAATTGTCGTCCCGACAACCCCATGGAAAAAGTTGTTCGTGATGCTCTTCTTCAAGTCTATCTCCAAAATTTCACGCCATCTTTGCTGCTCCAGGGCACCTTTGGCGATCCTTTGTCACAACCTGGACTGCTGTCTCAGGTTCTCTTGACTACGCCATCTCTTGTCCCAACAGCTACCAGGCCGAAAAGTTGTCGACGTGACTCTCGAAGTCCCAGCTCACCGCTCTTCAGCTTCTTCTTCGGATAAGGGGGGGTGTATAACCCGTGGACCCGACGTTCTTTAAAAGAACACCCTTAATCCCCGCCCCGGTATTCACCCAAAGCCTCACGGAAAAACCACGGTCAAAAACCATGGGGAGGGCGGTCCTTAACGGATCTCAGTGGAAAAAGACGTCAGCGACTCGGAAAACGGAAAAGGAAAGAGGAATGGGAAGTTCTGAAAAAGGAAAAGAAAACAAACAAGTATATGTATATACACGTATTGATTCTTTTAATTTTATTTAATATCTCTTTCTCGAAAAGGAGCCAAACGATCTGCATGAACCACTTTTCTTTTATGTTTGAAAGATTTGCCTATACAAAACACATCACTAAGTTTCTTTATAATTATAAAAGGTCCTTCCCAAGAACTTTGCAATTTCGGAGCTTTTCCTATTGTACGACGAGGATTGAAAAACCAAACCTTTTGACCTTGTTCAAATGTCACTTGCCTAGAACGTTGATCATACCAAGATTTGGTATTTTGAGACCTAATTTGAAGACGACGTCTAGCAAAACGATGAATTTCATCCAGTTTTTTTCTTAATTTAATAGTGTACCTTTCTTCTTCTTTATCTTTAACTGAGGGAGGCCGACCTCGAAGAAGATCTAAAGGTAAACGAAGATCCTGACCAAGATACATTTCGGCTGGAGAAACTCTAGTTACTTCATGTTTAGAGGAGCGAAAAGCCAGTAGAAATAAAGAAATCCATTTATCCCAATCTCGTTGATTATCAGAAATATATTTCGCCAAATAATTTAAAATTGTTCTATGTTGACGTTCAACTTGTCCATCTGACTGAGGATGAAGAGGTATAGTACGAGTTTTCCTGATTCCTAAAATATGAGACATCTCAAGAATTAATCGTGACTCAAAATTCTTTCCTTGATCAGTATGTAATTCTAAAGGAATTCCATGTCGAGAAAATACTTGTTCAACTAGAAACTTAGCAACAGTGGTTGCTCTTTTATTTTTCAAAGGAATAACCTCTGGCCATTTGGTAAAACAATCTAGCACAACGAGCACATACCGATTTCCATTAAGAGTGGTAGGAAGAGGACCTAAAATATCAACTTGTATTCTTTCAAAAGGAGCACCTACATTATACACCTGAAGAGGTGATTTCCCTTTTTCAGAAGGACCTTTCTTAGCTATACAAATTTTGCAAGAAGCACACCAATCCTCTACGTCTCTCTTGCAAGTTGCCCAATAAAAACGTTTACGTATCCTTTGTAAAGTTTTATTAATTCCAAAATGACCACCGGAAGGTAAATCATGAGCTTCTTCCAACACCTTCGAAACCTTCTCCCGAGGAACTAAAATTTGATAAACATGGTTTAATAAATTAGGAGATTCCCATTTTTTATATTGTAACGGTCGCGCCTCTAGGCTCGGTTTTTCCGGGTTGATCCGGCCCTGTGGATTGGATCGTTGGTTGCGAGCCGACTACAGGAAAGATTTTTAGGTGAAGGTGTGTGTGTGTGTGCGTGTCAATAAGAGAAGACAAAATAAGTATAACACAATACGTCTTTATTTGCCCGTCACGACCGCGTGCCGTGACGCGACGTCCCAATGTTTGGGCGTTTGGTGATCGCGCGAATTGTTTCCGCGGACGCTACGAGCCCCGCGGAGTCACAGTGGTAGGTGAGCGATTTGCTTGAGGCT
Source organism: Harpegnathos saltator (assembly GCF_003227715.2). Taxonomy (NCBI): domain Eukaryota; kingdom Metazoa; phylum Arthropoda; class Insecta; order Hymenoptera; family Formicidae; genus Harpegnathos; species Harpegnathos saltator. Next base: position 166,922 of record NW_020230342.1, on the reverse strand, counting down.
TATGCAATTATCTCGGACGGCGCTTGATTCGTACAGACGATGAAGGTCGAGCCACCGATTACTGATCGAGCGGGGTGCACCCCGAGCCTATAATATGCGCGGCGGGTGTTTTCGCCGTGAGTTAAAGCGCGAGTTTGGGTGATTCGGCACGCGACTTGACGATGGGTCGCAAAAACCGGTACAAGAACGCATCGCGACACGTCGCGCTCGTTTTTGTCCTCGGCCGCAGTGTCGACCGCCCTGGTGGTAGAGGGGTGCGGGCGACAAGAGAATTCCTTGCGTGCTGGGTTGATGTGCTAAATCCTAGCTGATCATCTCTTGCCTTCCCGGGGTCCTATTTGATGAAATTAAGAAAGAAATAACGTGATATCGTTCCGGAGAACGCACCGGAGTGACGACAAACTCGCCGCGCGATCTCACTATCGCAAAGAAACGGCACAGAATAAGATCGTTCCGGTGAACACACCGGAGCGACGGCAAACTCGCCGTCCGATCCTTTATATTGCAAAGACGGCACAGAACAAGGTCGGTCCGGTGAACACACCGGAGCGACGGCAAACTCGCCGTCCGATCCTTTATATCTCAAAGACGGCACAAAATAAGACCGTTCCGGTGAACACACCGGAGCGACGGCAAACTCGCCGTCCGATCCTTTATATCGCAAAGACGGCACAAAATAAGATCGTTCCGGTGAACACACCGGAGCGACGGCAAACTCGCCGTCCGATCCTTTATATCGCAAAGATGGCACAAAATAAGATCGTTCCGGTGAACACACCGGAGCGACGGCAAACTCGCCGTCCGATCCTTTATATCTCAAAGACGGCACAAAATAAGACCGTTCCGGTGAACACCCCGGAGCGACGGCAAACTCGCCGTCCGATCCTTTATATCGCAAAGACGGCACAAAATAAGATCGTTCCGGTGAACACACCGGAGCGACGGCAAACTCGCCGTCCGATCCTTTATATCGCAAAGACGGCACAAAATAAGATCGTTCCGGTGAACACACCGGAGCGACGGCAAACTCGCCGTCCGATCCTTTATATCGCAAAGACGGCACAAAATAAGATCGTTCCGGTGAACACACCGGAGCGACGGCAAACTCGCCGTCCGATCCTTTATATCGCAAAGAACAGGTATTAGTAATCACCGTCGTGGACGGCCTGGTAACTAACTTACGAATTCAGCAGGATCTTCTCGGTTGATCCTCTCTCGGAAAGAACTATCTGCGGAGACGGAACTCTGGAAACTTCCCTTTCGTCAAAATCTGCCGGGATTATATACCCGAGATTTTGGGGCTTCGGTTTTCTTCGCCCTTAATCGGAGTTAATTCCGCTTTTTAATCGGCATTAATCGTGATTATGCGGCGTCTGCTGAAGATAACTTCGGCGGCGCCGCTAGCTCGGTTCGGCGGCCGACCGTGTCCGAGCGTCGTTGCCTGGTGGTCGGGCATGTTCGGCTGAGCGCGACGTCTAGGCGCGGTGTCAGCGCGGGTCGGGGGGTGTGCGCTCAGCTGACTGCCGCGTGCTGTTAGGCGGCAGTCAGCGTAACGGCGTAAAGATTTTTGCGTCGTTACAATATAAGACACCATTTAAAATAACTATAGCTTCCCATTGAGACTAATAAATCTTAGAAGAAATCTCCATAGGAGCAACAGCCTGCCAAGAAGGCCTTTTATCAATCTCTTTAGCTTGATGAATTTGTGCCAACACTGAATCCTGAAGCTGAAAATCACGCCATTCTTGTAAATTATCTCTTTCTAGAGAAACAAATCCTATAATATTTTCTTTAAAAGATTCCTCCCGTGATTCTACTTTATAACAATAACGACAAGAAGTTTCCAAACAAGGACGTCGAGAGAGAAAATCTGCATTTTTGTGTAATTTCCCGCTGCGATAATTAATGTCAAAATCATATTGCTGCAAACGTTCTAACCATCTTGCCAACTGCCCTTCCAAATTTTTAAATAAAGTTAACTATTGTAAAGAAACATGATCTGTTCTTACTAAAAACTTCCTTCCATATAAATAATAATGAAAAGATTGTACAGCATCTACCACAGCAAGAAGTTCCCGACGAGTTACACAGTAATTCTGTTCTACTTTACTAAAAACTCGACTATAAAAAGCAATAATTTTCTCTTTTCCTTCCTGAAGCTGTGAAAGAACTGCTCCAATGCCATGATTTGAAGTATCAGTGTCAAGAATAAATTGACCTTCTCCAGAAGGAAAAGATAAAATTGAAGAAGAAGTCATCACACGTTTTAACTCCTGAAATGCCAACTGACATTCTGTTGACCAAGAAAATTTTCTATTTTCCTCCGTCAATCTAAATAAAGGCTTGGCTAAAAGAGAAAAATCTTTAATAAATTTCCGATAATACGAGCAAAATCCTAAAAAACTTCGCACTTGTTTCCGTGTCTTAGGAATTGGCCAATCTTTAAGAACAGAAATTTTATCAGGATCTGTAGCAACTCCCTCAGCAGAAATCACATGACCCAAGTATTTGATCTTTTTCCTTAAAAATTCACATTTCTTTGGATTTACCTTAAGATTTGCGGATTGTAACCGCAGAAAACTGCTTTTAAATTAGAAATCATTTCAAAATTCATTTCCAAAAACAATTACATCGTCCAAGAAAACGAAACATTTTTTAGAAATTAAACCTGATAACATTTTTTCCATTAAACGTTCAAAAGTGGCAGGAGCGTTACAAAGTCCGAACGGCATCACTGTAAACTGCCATAAACCGTTTCCTATAGAAAAAGCAGTTTTTTCCCGATCCTCAGGAGCTAACCCCACCTGCCAATAACCACTCTTTAAATCAAGAGTACAAAACCATGAATTCCCAGCTAAACAATCTAAAATTTGATCAATTCTTGGAAGTGGATATGAATCCTTGATGGTTACTGCATTTAATTTTCTATAATCTACACAAAATCTTATAGATCTTTTTTTTTTACCATTACAGCCGGAGAAATCCAAGGGCTATTGGATTCTTCTATTACCTTTTGAGCTTTCATGTCTTCTATAATTTTATAAACTTCTTGTAAATGAATAGGAATACGACGAGGAGTCTGCTTAAGGATTGGAATCTAAAAGTTTAATATGATGACAAAGAATATCACAATTACCAGCTATAACATTTTCAGCAAATAAATCTTGAAATTGAATAAGAAACTCTGAGAAAATCTCTTTTTGTGAAAAATTCAAATGTTTAGAACCTTGTTCATGAATTTCCCTAAGTAATTCAGGAAATTGAATAGAATGTTTCTCTATTCTAGAACAAATTAATTCTTGTTTTCCAAAACTATTCTTTGAGATTCCAAGAGCCCTTTCAAACAATCCATTTACTAAACCTGTTTTTAAAAGAAAATCTCTTCCTAAAATACAATCATTATTTATATCAGCTACATAAAAACATAATTGTACACAAAACTTCCCCAAAGTAACGATAGCAACAACTTGTGAATGAACCTGAACTCTTTCTCCTGTAGGGTAAAATAAATTAACAGAACCTAGCGGACTCAATTTCAAAGGTATTACCTTCCTAGAACTTATAATCGAGACATCGGAACCTGTGTCAATTTTAAAAGAACAAGTTGTATTATTTAACAAGCCCCTGAAACAACAGAAATTACTAAGAAACATTTTATCATTCAATTTTCCACAAATATTATACATGTTTTTATCAATTTTGCGCTTATAAAACGGAGCCTGAATCCTTTTTACCGAACCAGCTCCGCGAAGCTCGGCAAAATTTAGTTTTCCTTTTGCTGCAATGTCGGACATTCTGAACGAAAATGTCCTAATCCAACCCATTGCCAACATTCCCTTTCTTTATTCTTACTCGTTTTAAAATTTCTTCGTGCTTCAACTCTTTCAAATTCTTTTCCCTTCTTATATCCATTTCCTTTTTCTTCAAAACGGCAGAAAACTCCCGTGACTTTTTGTTCTTTTATTTTCCGTGAAAAACAGTTTTCATTTATTGATTGTAAAATCTTTGCTCGTTCTATAGCCGCTTTAAGTGAAACTATTCCTTCTGTCAAAAGCGAACGCTTAATAAAATTATCCGAAATTGCAGCAATGAATTGTGCACAAGCAATCTTTTCGCGAACTTCAAAAGAACATTCTGGATAAGCTCCTCTCGAAAGACGCTCTAAATCTGCACCAAGAGTTGCATAATCTTCTCCCGCAAGCATCTTTCGATTTGTAATTTGTGAATAATAATTTCGCATTAATTCACCCTCTCCAAATTGTAATTCTAATTTTTCTTTTATTTCATTAAAAGTTATCTTTTTTAAATCATTTATATTTAAAAGAACCGTTCGTGCTTTCCCTCTTAAACAGGAAGCCAAAGCTACTGTTTTCGCGGAATCATTCCAACCATTAGCTTGCGATATTAGAGAAAATTGTGCAAGGAACTCTTTTAAAGGCACCGTCCCATCATAAATATCTGATTTTACTCTGACATCACAAAATATACATTCTCTTTCAACATTCATTCTCGAATTTTCGAGATCGATAACATTACGAGATTCATTCCCAAAAATACTATTATTAGAAGGACTCATCTGTTTATCCAGTTTTTCTTCCAGGCGTTTAAAAACTGAATCACGCTCCTCAAGCTGTTTTTTTAATTCATTTTGAATTCGTAGCTGCTCTCTCTGATCCTGCTGCCGTTCCTCCCTTAGTTGTTGCAACTCCTGAAGAACGGCTCGTGATGAATCATCTGAGGTAGCCGGCGTTTGAGCACGAGTCCTCCTCGGCGAATGTGCCAAAGCCATTTCTTTTTCTTTCACTTTCACACACGAGCACGTCTACGATTTCTATCGTTATTGATCCCGGACGAGCCCCCAAATGTGCCCGCGCGTGAAAAAAATAACTCGGGATAAACTAAACGAGAAAATCTTTATTTACAGCCAAGAAAAACGGATCTTAATCAATCTGAAAATAATCGCACGAATTCGCTTTACGTCCGTACGTCGTGACAGGACTAGAGCGACTCTCTTTTCTAGTTGTTAGTAAACAAACTCCTTGACAACGATAACAGCTGTCAAACATTCCCTATATGCCTTCTTCACAGTTTTCTCCCAAGAGCGTGGGAACAATACGTTCCCCAAAGGTGTGGGCACAACAGTACATTGAACGTTAGCCGAGGTGTTGAAGGGCCGCTGGTCGCAACGAGTCCGTGGCCAAGTCGAATTCTCCTTCGTGCGATTCTACTTTGCGACTCGATAGAGGCACGCTAGGAGCCGAAACTGCGATTCCCCCGTGCAAACAATATCGGTCCTAATTCTAAAACTGCGGGTCTTGCGTGACGATCTTGCAGAAAGCGATTATAACTGCTCATCGTCGTTGTCGTCGTCGTCGTCGTCATTTTTTCAACGGCGGTCATGGCTGCGCCCCTGCCATTGTCCTCCTTTGCGTTTATGCACACGCGCAACAACAGTGGCACCCGTCCGTCGAACAGACCCAAGCGATGATCATGCTTGTACGATTCGCACCACTTGCGCTGAAGACCCGAGCCGGCCAATTGTTGGCGCGCGTGAGCGCTCAAACGATTGAGGGAGACGCGACTGTTGATGCGAAAGGACGTGTGCATTGCGCGAAGGAACGTGTCATCGAACGCATTCTTATCGAATGCACCAAACTCGTTGGCTTCGATCTCTAGATAGATCTTTTCTTCGCGTACAGAAGGAAAAACGACAGCGGACGGGGGCGTTCCTCGTTCAATGGTGCGCACGTAGGTGAAGTAATCACGGTATTGCGGATTGGTGTATCGCCATTTACCACTATTTCGTTTCGATGGTAACGATTTTCTGCCTGACGCCATCGCTGCCGAAGTATCGAACGACGACGAAGACGTTATCGCGCGAGCCAGTGCACCGCCGCACCGGACATAATCATGCGTGTCTACTACTGATCAGACTACACTGACCACGTTTCCTTCCGGAGCTATTTATAGAGTTTCACTCTGGCAAGCGCGTTAGCGGCAACAGTTGGGTAACAGCAGCAGAATGGGTTCTCAAAGCATTGACGAAACGATTGCGTTCAAAGTGGATCAATTGTTTCAAGGCGCACGTGAAGTGCGCACAACGGTGACAACATCACCCGATGATGTCGGATCGAACGATCTCGATGAATCTGCGGACGATCGCATGACTCGGTTTTTCATCGACATAGCATCCGACATGGCGAATGAACAACACAATGATCATCGTCATGTTTCGCGTCGAATTCGGCGATCAGCGGCGACAACGGAGAAGGAATCTTCACCCCCGTCGTTGCAAACGTTCATTGCGATAAAACTAGTATTCGTGTGGATCTTTGCGTTCGCGCAATTTGTGTTAGCTGGGTTTTTATACTTTGTGCTTACCAAATACGCAGAATGCTCGGAATGCATGAGTAGTTCGAGTAAACAAATGATTTGGTCCGAATCGATCGCTCTCACTGGAACTTTGATAACCACCTACTTTTCGAGCACATATGTGACGAACGTGTTATAATTCTGGTCATTACGCGGTGCACACTACACGTTATTCGAAATTATTGAAGGATAACGACTTTTGGTCAAACTTGTCGTTGATTTCGTCGTACAACAATTGTCGATTGTTGCTCGAAGTTGCAGCGGTAGAAAACGTGGCGGCAATCGAACGCCGTTGTGTCCTTGTCACTGCTCCGTTAGAGTCCACCGCCGCCGCCGCCGAGTCTCGACGATCGCCGCAAGGTACGAATATCGTTGTGTACAGTAGTCCCTTTTCGTACAACGCGATCGTGTGCCATTGTTGATGTTGCCGTAAACGTGACATATCGCTACTAAGGAAATTATACTCTTGCATATTTTGATTCCAATCGCACACAGCTATACGAATATGACGCGCAAATATCGTTCGTTGGTTGGCTGAAAGATGTGACAATATCGCGGACTCGTACGATGCTGCAACAACGTTACCGACGATTGCCATTCGAGTGTAAGCATGCATGAAACGATGATCGATGAGAAACAAATGTAACCAAGAAGCAATCGATTCGCAGTGTGGACAATCGTCGTTGCGGTGTTTCGTGTTTCTACACTGTCGCTTTTGTCTCAGAACACACTATTTCGACCGATGTTCTGGGCTCCAATGTGAGACAATATTGTTAATTTTGCGCGAAAAGTTGTTTTTTGCACGCTTTAACGTATCGCCCACTGCAAATTCTAGAGCGACGACATCAGTGGTCGCACTCGCGCTGCTTGCTGTACACGCGATCGCGTAAAGAACATCTCGTTGCTCGATCGATCGCGATTGCTGCTGCTGCTGTTGTTGCTGCTGCTGCTGCTGCTGCTGCTGCATTGACGACTGCGTTTTGCGTCGTCGTTTAGCTAATGAGGCTAGTGCTGCTGCGAGGTCAAATATGCAAGCTGGCTGCTTGAACACTGCTGTAACAATCGCAGTTGTCGTGAGTATCGCGCCAATTGCGATTGACTCATACCGTAATTTCTCTGCCGCCTCGCGTTTATATTCGGAACAACGGAACAGCGTTGCAATTGTCGTTGTCGTTGCAGCCGCCACCGCCGCCGTCGCGTTTACTGCCGACAACGACGAGTCTTCATGATTGCGGAGAAATTTACGAGCCGCGAGTCGTTCGCGTGAGTCGTAGATTCCTCAAAGTAAAGATTCGACCAGTTTGTGCGTGTCGTGCTGATAACGCTTCATGAGATTTATATCGTTGTCAAAGTCGCCGCAAAATGAACAACCAAGACGACGACTGTGGTGGCGGCGGCGGCGGTGGCGGCGGCGGAGGCGGCGGTAGTGGCAGTAGTGGTGGTGGTGGTGGTGGTGGTGGTGATAGTGGTGGTGGTGGTAGTGGTGGTAGTGGTGGTGGTGGTGGTGGTGGTAGCAGCAGCAGTAGCAGCGGTAACAAACAGCAGCAGTATTGGCTGTTAAACGTTCATTTGCACAGCTACCTGCGAAGCTTGTACAGCAGTAATGGTGATTCGACAATCGAGACGGTGGATGATCTGTTTCGCGCTATGCGCAGACGCGCTCGAGCTGCCAACGCAAATTTAGCAGTTGATGGTATTAGCAGCGATGATACTATTTTATGGCATCTACCGTTTGTAAAGTTATTGCGCAAATGGACCCCCTCTGTACGTACTGAACCGAACATGAGAGCAGGCGAGAGATTGCGCGCTGCCGGAGACATGATGTGTAAAATGATAAATCTAGTAAAGGCCGATCGCAAAAGCGTAAATGCTCGTCTTTCGACTACGTTACGAGATTGTGACCAATTACTGCTCGAAGTCAGACGTCTGCGTGGTATGCTGAAGCTTCGTCGAGTTGTGACGAAGGAAGGAGCTTCAGTTGCGGCGATCTGTGGCGGCAAGCGACGCAGACTCAACGATGACACGCTGCCGCCATCACACGAGAGCGACGGTGCAAGCCGTCGAACGGCCGCCGAATGACGACGCGAGTTCTCCAACGCTGCAGAGTCGTCGTCGTCGTCGTCGTCGTCGATGAAACCCGCCAATGCGATCGCCTGCCGGCGATCGACGATAAGCGATCGGTGCGATGGACTATGATATCGAAGACTTGATAATATTTGCTCGTTTTTGGCTGTAAGATCGGGCTTTAGAGCCTGCTGTTAACACAGTACGCGGTCCGATCGGTCGAGCCATAGCGGAGCGATGCATCTCGAATCGAAATGTGTCGCTCGACTCTACCGTCGTTTGGTTCAATGATGACGTAATGTTGACTATTTGGCGGGCTGTACAGCGCGGTATCGATGCGGTCAGCGAGTATAATAACGCGATCGAAGATAGCGTGCGTCGTTACGACGCATTGGATCGAGCTATTGCACGTCGCGCCGGATTGATGAAAACGATCATTTCCTTGCGCCAAGTGCTCTCAAAAGATTGAACAAATACTTGGACGCTGCCGCCGCGAGAGAGATTTGGGAAAATAAAAAGAAACTTCGTGTTTACTCAGATGTGCGATATGATTTTTCTCGCATTCGCATATGTACGTCTATAGCAGCAGTAGTAGTAGTACAAACATGTTGCTTCGCGCGCTCTCTTCGATCAATCGTTTTTGGTCATGGGGATATTCGGATTTGGTTCGTTGCGTGATCGCTTTTCGAGTTCACTCAAGCACACAATTAATGACTACGTCGCATGTTTCGACATTACGCCGATAGTCGTTTATACTCTGCGCCATAGTCGCGATGAAGAGGAATTTGTCTGAATGTTCCGACTACGTTTGGAAACATGTCGAGAAATTCGATATCTAAGATCAAATCCAATCCGCTGGCGCTTTGTTATACTTTGAATAACAGAGCGCCTCGTATCAAACGGCAGACTCAATTGCAACGACTGGTCGAATCGCGCTCGGTGCTGACAAGAGTAAACACCGCAATCGCTCAATACGTGGTTGTAAATCGGATGAACGTCGGAGACAATTCGAGAGAAGAACCTGAACCAGAAGAGAACGAAAGAAATAACACGAATAATTTGAGTAAATTGAACGAATTGATCAGCAGCGGTGGCGGACTCGATAGTAGCGATCATGTTTCGCGCGCAAGCAGCAACCTCGGTGATGATGAGGCTGCGGATACGATGCCCACGGATACGACCACGGATGTAACAGTAACCGAGGCGAACGAGGTGAGCGGCAACAACGATGCTAGCAGCGTCATTGAGCAACGTAGCATCAAAATTTCACAAGTGGTGCACCATATTCGTAACATTTTGACAAACGAGTACGTTTTGGCCGCCGCAAGTTCAAGCATCGGCAAGCAGCGCAAGCGAATCGCACGTCCGTCGATTGGACTCTACGTTAGCTCTACGAACAAGGAGCGGCACTGTGCGACCTATTTCGAGCAACAGCCTCCCGTATTTCCGTACGAGTCGCGAGCATTCGACTCGTTGACCAAGCGTAGCTTACGCAATCGCAGCAGCGGCAGTAGCAGCAGCAGCAGCAACAACAGTAGCAGCAATGCGTTTCGCTACGACGAGAACGCATTGGCTGATGATCTGAATGCCGAATGGAAGAACGTTGGCGTTGATAGTACGAATGGTTCGATCGAATTCGATTACAACGAGGGTGAAGGAGAGATCAAAGCGATCAATTGGCTATCTTGTTTCGAGAAGAGACGGTTTCGAAACGAACATGTGGGTTCAAATTATTTCCCCCAGTCGTGAGATTCTTTCCTGGGCAATGGGACTATTTATTTTTACGTTTTCAGTAGCTCTTTGCATGGTCATATGCATACGCTTGTTTCACATTGTTCTATTCGATCAGGCATGCCGTTTGCTTGACAACAGTTCAACCACGGGCACTCTTTTGTTAAATGATAACTTGCTCCTCTTTTTGATCGGTAACAACGCGAGCGACGTCGCTTCTGCTACTACGACAACAGAGCGATATGCTCGCGTCAGCGACACCCTGTGGAAAGTTCGACCTTTGGACGGCCAAGACACTCCGTGGTCTGCAGTGTTGATCGATGATATGTCATTGAAAACAATTGCCAGTCGTTCGTACGACAGCACAATAGCAGCGAACTGGGTGTCGAGGCTGCTCTGAATCCAACAAAGCGTATCCGTCGCGCTCTGCTCGAAGAACCGGCCGAAGATGAAAATCCGCAGCGAATAGGTGGTGCGAAGACGAGTATTTTACGCGCGCATGTGATTCGACTTGCGCGCAAGCTTTTCGAATGGTAGCACCGTCACAGTGCAGCCTACCACAGTGCAGCTGTCACAATCATGGAGAACTTTACATATGAAAAATACATTGATATAGCATTAGGCGAATTGTGCTGCTACGATGCGAGTGACTTTTCGCCACCGCCGCTGCCGCTGCCGTCGCGAGTCATCGGTTGTAGTACATCGACGTTTTTTCACAATGATCTGATTCAACTGCTGCGTCTCATGCGAGACGACGAAATCGACAAAGTGTACAAGGTGTTACTTTTGCACGACCGCGTTATCGTAGAACGCTTCGGTGGACGATTGAATAAACGGAAACGTTGCGATTAGAACTTATTGGACGATAACAGAACGAACATGTGCGGTAAAGAGTAGGCGCGCAGTAAGAAGGTACTCGCGTCACGATGAACAGCGAGGCGTCGACGACGCGAGTGGCGGTTGACGGAGGAGAAGACTACATCGAGCAAAGTGACATATCGCGTGCGAGTACATATCTCGATTCTCAGATCCGGACGAATGCAAACACCTCCATAGACGATGTTTTTCGTCGAACGAATTCTCGACGACGGGAACAGCAGCAGCAGCTAACGCGCAATCGTTTCGATGAGTATCATTCGACGACCGAGGAGGAGCGTACTATAGACTACGAGCGAGTGATCAATTTCGCACAATGTTTGCTCGCTGAAATTATGATTCAGCAGACGAAACCCGCTGCCGCTACTGCTACTGCTACTACTGAACGACACGAGCGACCACGCGCGAGCAGGAAGTCGACTCTCGGTTGCATATTACAACGACTATATTCGCGGGTATACGCTTCCGAGCTCAGCGACTCAGAAATGGCCCTGTTGTATGACATTATGCGCATGGATGTATGCGAACTCTTGCACACGCGAGCTATTGGTGTGTATCGACATGGGTGTAACTCGACGACGCTTCAGCATATAGTGAAGACTTGTGCATTGCATTCAAGAGCAACGTATGCTTTCGCGGCGCGATTGATAACAGTCGAGACAAATGCTCGATTCTCGACTCGTATGTGCGCAAACCGATCACCAGATTGATCGTTGATGCTGCTGCAACAACGACAATCGTCCTCGGTACTCGTTCGCATCCGCCGGAAGACAAGCGATTCGTTACGGTTATCAGTAGCGAAGTCGCGCGTGCATATGCCAAGAGCGCGGCGGCGCACGATCGCGCTCTCGTGTGCATTGACAATGATATACACGACGATGATCGCCGATGTTTACACATTCTGCGAACGGTGTCTCGATACGATCCATCTGTCATGCGGACATATTTATCAACTGTGACAAAACGAAGTATATATGACGATGTAGCGACGAGCGACGGATCATACGACTCGATGAGCGGCCAACGATCAGTGGCCAACTTCATACGAAATTCTCTGCCGCCTCGCGTTTATATTCGGAACAACGGAACAGCGTTGCAATTGTCGTTGTCGTTGCAGCCGCCGCCGCCGCCGTCGCGTTTACTGCCGACAACGACGAGTCTTCATGATTGCGGAGAAATTTACGAGCCGCGAGTCGTTCGCGTGAGTCGTCGATTCCTCGAAGTAAAGATTCGACCAGTTTGTGCGTGTCGTGCTGATAACGCTTCATGAGATTTATATCGTTGTCAAAGTCGCCGCAAAATGAACAACCAAGACGACGACGCAAGCTCCTGCACGCGTATGCTCGGTGGGCAGTCGTGGAACCGCGTCTCTTTCCGTCCAAAATTCAATCACTCTAAGCGTTCAGCCTTCCGCGCACAATGATTCGATATCTTCGCGGTGATGATGGAGGTACGACGAAACGAACGAGCGATAGCAATGTACGCTTCGCCACCGATGTAGTCCCCACCGTTGCAACAATCAGCAGCGACTCAAAGCGAATGAAATTGGAACGCGTCGATGGTGCAGTCGCGACGATAGGTGATGTGTGGCTCGAAGTTCAACGGATGTATGACGCTACCAGCCGGGACATTGTTTACGCATACAGTGGTGAGAAATCATTGGTTGCTGTACATCCGTCTATTCGCAGGATCTTCGAAACATATTGTGCCGAGTGATAGTGCTGACCAGTGCAAACGACCGATCATTGTCATATTATTTGTCATACGCTCGCGGCCTGGCCGAACGACACGGTGTACTTGTATTATCGCTCACTTGGCTACGTGGTTCAAACAACAATGAACTGCAGGTCCACCATTCTACCTCTGAAATTATACGAGACAAAGCTCTTTTAGCAATCGCTGAGCTGATAGACGACGATGACGACCACGACGACGACGACGACAACAAAGATGACGACGATGACGACGAGAATGCTGTTAAACTGACTTCAGACGAGAAAAACAACGAGGAACACCATCGATCGTCAAGCAACAGTCGCAGTGCTTCGCCTGTGTTCAAGGAAGGTAATGACGACGGCGGACAAATCGATGACGACGCTGATACTCTCACGGCGAACATGACGGCAAAGGTGTTCACTCACGACCAAGATAACAGAGACCTCGAACGCGTGACTTCCTACGCCGCACATTTTGTCGAGGACCATAATGACACGGTGCGCCACCGATGCGGTGTCCAAGGCGCTATTCTTCTACGATTTTTTAGCCGCCTGTTGTATTACATAAGGTCATTTGTCATAATCGACCGAATTGGTATGATGTATCACAAATCGTTTAAACTCGCACCCGTCAATCTACTCAGGGAATAGTGTCGTTCCTTGCCTATGGGCGATGACTCTGCACTCAACTAAACAATAAGCGAAAGGCGTTCTTCTTCTTCTTCTGCTTCTTCGACACCGCGGTGTCGAAGCCACCTTCGAGCGAACAATCGAAGCGTACACGGACTCTTTGATAGGATCAGAACTCGAACGTTCTCGATGTTTCGACATGAACATGTTCGCTAGAACCAACGATCAATACGTATGAGAAATGCGACGTATATTTGAATTGATCGAGCGTCACGATACCGATGTAGCGTCAGCGGCGACTACAAACGGTGGCACCACCACCACTACTACCAACGTGCCGAATGCCAAGGAGACGAACAAGATATATGCGATGGAAGATTTGCGCGAGATCGAAAAATTATTGGCTGAAGTGAACGCCGCCACACAATTGCCACTCGCCACGAACTTGTCGTTTTCAGAATTTACCTCCAGATTCGACGTGGCGCCTGAAAGAACGAGTGCGATCCCCTCGTTTGATCGTTCGTGTGTTGATCACAATCGTAAACCGAATAATGCTGGCGATCGCCATTCGGTGTTCAATGACGAGTTTAGCGTATTGAAGGCGTACGGCCGTTACGCTCCAGTGCACATTCGTTACCATTCGCTCGAGTCGTTGATCGATTCGATACGCGTTAACCGAAACATTCGAATCGAGCCACTGTATTTACCGGCTGGCGGTGTGTGGCAACACGGTACTTCGCAATTACTCTAGATCACGTTACATACCATCGCTGCATTGGTAACGAGTCGTGGATAATTGTACATTATGCGTTTCGTAACGATATTGAAGAATCTATCCTTCTTCATAGGCTGCGTCGAATGTAACGCTCATTGGCTTCGTGTCGGCGGAAACGGGTATTTTGCTTATATTTCCTCGCTATCGCGCAACGCCATTCTTCGTTTACCCATCGACATTCTCTTACTCAGATGTCACAATTCGATCCATGTCGGATGGCAAGGAATCGCGCGAACATTTTCATCTTGGACTTTAGCTCAACTGGTCATCGATTATCGGGAGTTTGCCGAACGCTTCGTCCTCCAACGCGAACGAAAACCGTACGATCGAAGACGTGGTTACGGACGCGACAAATCTATTACCTTGACCTCGGCGAATTCACCGTTCGAGTATGATCGTTTTCTAGCTGAGGCGACAACCAATAATTTATTGCGACCTCTGTATCGAGCCAATGATGAAACGATCGTGAGCACTCCAGACGCATCGTCTGTGCATCACGACGGACACACAGCACAACACACGATCTTACCTGAGAGTAACGACGGTGGCGCGGACGCAACAACAACGGTTTTGTGATTACGGATGTTCGACACAGCGCGTGAAATAACTGGTCAACGTTTATTGGCGCGACTCTGGCGGGACGTGGACGCACGCTTTGATCCGCCCGTTGGCACATCGATCGCATTTTGAACGCTGTTGCGATATGCGCAAGAACAGCAATATTCGAGGAAAAGAAACGGTGAAGCAAAATGACGACTTGTTGCAGCGCTTCGTCTCATTGGAAAATCACGTAATGTTTGGACCAGAAATGCGCGCTGCATTTCGGTCCAAATCGAGGGCGGCGGAACAACAGGCGTTGCAGCGTCTTTTTGATTCGTACGTTGCATTTCTACGTTGGGCAGGATCATTGGGTTGCCAGCATACGGGCAGAGTACCAGTAGAGCGGAGACAAACTCGAGCCAATGACAAAGAAGCTACCGTGTTTCTGATGTGTTTGGAATGCGATAAAGTTATTCATCGTCAACGCAATTGTACAGAAGCGCGCAGCGGCGCGAAGACGCACATAATGTAATGTATCAACGTTAATGTTTTAACAAGAAACACGATGTATTTATTTATATCAACCAAATTGTCTTTTTATTGTACAATCACCTCTCCCTGCAAAATGTACAAATTAATTAATCAAAAGTACGATGTAACCTTTTACAACGATAATATGTTTTTCGATATCAAGCTTGAGTTGTGAGAGTTCGATCAGAGCGAGTTCGGCGCAATCGTCTGAATCGCATTGAACAGACGCGGTGCCAAACGCGCAGCAGCAGAGTGCCAAATTCACCAATACTACCACCACCACTACCACCACCACCCGTGATAGCGGCGCTGATTAATACCGGTGCCTCCGCCGCCGCCGCCGCCGTCGCTGCCGTCGCCGCCGGATGATCTGTACCAAGCAAGTTGAGACGTTGTGTTTTACGCGTTAGAGGCAAATTGAGAAATACGCGCAGTTTGATCATGGGATCTTGCCCAGAGAACACATCGTTACGTACGAAATCACGTACAATTTCATCGAGAATTTTGCTGCGATCGACAAATGCCTCGAATTTAAACTTTCGCTTCATGGCGGAAATCAACATGAACCCATAGACCTGATAGGTCATGCTCGCATCTTTTTGTTGGTACTTGTACGTCAAACGCGAGCACAAATAATCTCTATGGGATTCGTCAAAAATACCATTCACAGTAGCGAATCTACCAGATTCGCGTATACCGTCGAAGAAGCCCTTGCGCATCATGGCTAAAAATTGTAAAAATATCTGCACGTGTGAGTCCAAACGTCCGATCAGTCTGTGCCATTTGCGCTGTTTAGTCAGAGAATTATTCTCAGATGGAAAAGAGAAAGACACAATTCGTTGACCTTCTTCGACGATATCTGCTGCGACAGTATTAACGTCAATGATCAGATCCATGTCGTCGACAAGAGCATCACTTTTGTTGCGGTGTGTTGCTATTTCGCTACTGTTGCCATCGGCGTCGTTCGCTACGTCGTCCCAGTTGTTTTCATCGTTAACATCGTTGAATTGCTTGCGTAGCTGCTCCATCATGGAAACGGAGATGATACACTTGCGCGAATGCCGTTTGGCGTGATCGTACACTTCCAAGACAGTTCCCTTGATCGAGTGCACCATCTCTCGTACATATCGCACATAGTTTTCATTGGTCACACCAGTCTCTCGAATGCATAAGTCTGCATCGAGGCGAGACAGTAAAGACTAACAGGTCAAATTCAACGTGTTGTCCATTGCTTCATTCGCGCGATATGTGCTCAATGACTCCAAATTTTTTCCGTCGGAATACTCCATTGTACACTCGTTACTCTTGTGTTTCATGCTCATCGAGTTCCACATATTGCCCAAATTGTTCCAAATTCGTCTGATATCCGCGGCGGCATCGCCTGACAAAGTGTCCAACTTCTCATCACCACCACCACCACCACCACCACCATGTTGATCATCGGCGGCAGCGGCGCCGTCGTTACTGCCGCCGACGCCACCGTCATTGTCGATGCTATTGCCAACAGGTCGAACACGTTCGAGCCGTCCCATGGTACGTTCTGACTTTTCAACAATGCGTTGGGTAGTAGCGCGTCCGCGTATGTTTCTCACAGGGGACCGATCGCGTTCCATTCGATCGCCACGCTTGTTGGGGATGCGTACCGGCGGTGAGCGCCGACGTTTTTCAATTTTCTTGTCATTGCGATCGTCGATCATATCGTCATTATCGCCATAGTCGTCGCTATTATCAACAACAGCTCGTTTGTACTAAACAGATGGGCGATGATAGGACTTTCGGCCACGTTCGTTGCCCTGTTTTCGTTTCTCGTTGTCATTTTGTTCCTTGTTGTCCTTTTCTTCCTCGTTGTTGTCGTCGTCGTCGTCGTCATCGTCGTCGTTGAGTAGAAAAACGCGCCGTTTCTTGCGTTCAATTTGTCGCTGTTTCTGCTCAGAGTCGGTTCCCTCTCGATCGTTGCCAACATCGTCGCGATTATCTCGTCGCTCCCCAGATATGTTGTCCTTGCTCAATAGGTAACGGTCATCTTCCTCTCGTTTGGTACGCTGAAAAATATATCGATCGATGTTGGTCCACATGTCTTCCGAAGCGGCGGCGGTTGTAACGGTTGTACTGCTGTTGCGTTTGTTGCGTGACATGTTCGAGAGTATAAGTAGCGTGAGGGTGCAGAGAGTGCGTATGAGTACGCGTTCGATACGTCGCGATTACCAATAAGAGACGACTGACGTGTAGTCGTACAAGTCGAGCCTGTTA
Source organism: Harpegnathos saltator (assembly GCF_003227715.2). Classification (NCBI taxonomy): domain Eukaryota; kingdom Metazoa; phylum Arthropoda; class Insecta; order Hymenoptera; family Formicidae; genus Harpegnathos; species Harpegnathos saltator. The sequence goes on along the minus strand of NW_020230342.1, from coordinate 149,438 downwards.
TATACCCTCTACGCACACACTTGACTCACTATATATGATCTTCCTAAGGGTGTGCAGCGCGTGAATAATCTAATAAACGCGTCACTGCTTTTAGCACTTGTTGCACACGCACGTCTAAAATAAGGAGGGACACGAGATAGATCGAAAGGTAGAGGTGGTGCTAAGAACCGATAAATAAATCTGCACATCACGGCTTCCGCACAAAAAAATGTCGACGCAAGACTGGAAAAACACGGCCATAATTTTTGTCATCCTTGTGGTGATTGTTATCGTATTGGCATTTCGGCTCGGACGAAACAACAACAGCAGTGGTAACGGTAGCTGGACCAATAGCAGCGGCAAAAAAGCGGTAATTCGAACAGATCGAGCGATAGCGGCAGAATCGATAGTAATAACGATGGCAGTGGCGACGACGGTGACGTAACCGTTCGCTTTCTGCTCCTCCGTCGTCGTCGTCGTCGTCGTCCTCTACGCTTGTTTAGCCGCTAAGCCGCTGGATCCCTCTTGAGATCCACCAGTCGTCGCATACATGCGTGTTAACAAATGTCATTTTTCAGGTCATTCCGGAAAGAACAGTGGTGACAATACTGCGACTGCGACGACGGGGAATGCATCACGGCAGTAAAATTGAGCAATCGCTCAATGCACGCTGTTGTCCTAGTGTAGTAAGGTACGCCGCGACGATCAGAGCGTGTGACATTCTACGCGTAGAGATGACGGAGCGCACACGCGAACGCGAACAATTTCGCGCGTCACGCAACTTGGATCTAGGTGATTCGATGCGCGACGATGATTTTAGCGTACGACGTAGTGCAACTAGTGAGCCAGAAGTTGAATTGATGGAGATGGATGAATCGCGCAATGCTAGCGACAACGGTAACGATGCTATTGAAAATTTCAAACAGCAGTTTTCACTGCCCAAATGGTTAACGCGCATGCGACCGGTGCCATGGACGAGCGCTGAGGTGTGCCAAAAGAACGTGCGTCGAGGCCGTAACTGCTGCTTGTTTAGTCCATTGCAGTACTGCAGGGGCCTCGATGTCATAAATGGGTTCTATGTTTCACCTGCGCGCCTTGTTCAATCTCGTATACATAACAGACGCTCTATATCAGGTTAATCAGAATGGCGAAGCTGTGCTATGGCATCGTTCCCAGTGTTTCGTTGCGGATCCACGACCGATCGACGATCGATTCACCGCGGTGTTTCCGATTTTCGAACTGTTTGATCGAGAGCCCACAGCGAACGATATTCACCTGAGTAACTTGCATCGCTATTTACTGTCCGTCAAAGCGACCGACTGGCAACGAGTCTACTCGATGCACATAAACTTTCTGCATCGGTTGATCACGTTGCACAGTAACTTTGCGCTCGTGTTACCACCGACTCGCGAGGACCAACAGTTTGACAGTCAGCTCATCATGCACTGGAACCTGTGGAACGAGTACTATAGCTGGTTTCTCGTGAAATATCCAGCACAATTGGGCCTAGCGTACTCGAACGGCTCGGACATTGTCAATATACCGGTGCATGCGTGCACGACTATTATGCAAATGATAGTACGTCTCTTCTCAACATGTCACACGCGAATCAACGATAGTCGCTTCTACAGCCTTCCGTCCAATTACGGCATCATGGTGCGCGGCCATTTGGCGTACCAAGATAATATGTGTTCAAACGGCACGACCACCACCGAAAGTGGTATACACGCCTGCGGCAATCTGGCCACTCTGCCTATCCTCCGTTACGATGCATGTGAGACCCCGACTCTGCACTTTGACAGCGCGGTCAATTGCCACGAGACCTTTTGTGTGAACGCCAAGGTAGACCACGAGAACAAGGGCCTGAGTCGCGCGATAATGGTCTCGGATAACGATGAGAGCGACGACACGATACTCCCCGTATCAGCTGTGCACACGTCGACTAGTAGTTAGCAGCGGCGGCATTCGTCAAGCCGGTACGACGATGAACGGCTGTACGGTGGTCGATGAATGTTTCGCGTTTCTCAAGACGCGTAAAGTACAAAGCGGCCACCTTTGAGCTCTCAATGAAATGCAACAGATAATCGAAGCGGTGGTGACCGTTGTGCATCTCAGCGTAGCCGTCGTGGCTATCGTTGCTCCACGATTCGTATATGACCGTTCGTGGATCGACGCGACTGTTGAAATATCTGCAAACAAACGGCTCGTCTTGAAAATTCATCGCGCCACTCGTATTTCGCACATTCTACGCATCAACGTCAATGTCAGACTGGGTGGGTACTATGGATAAAAAAGTCGAACAAATAAAGAACTCTTTTGATAAAATCTGTGTATTTTATAAACAACCTTCAAATATTTTTACAAGTGGTAGTTTACGAGGGCAGTCTGAAAAGTTCTCGGCCTAACAATGAAATTTTTTTGCCGTGAAATATGTTTCATTTTTCAATATAATCTCCTGAAACTTCAATACATTTATTCCAACGTTTTTTTTCAATAATTCAATACTATCATTAAAGTGGTGTGATTTCGAAAGGTTCTTTTCGCTCCGATATATAGTAGTGGATTCAAGTTTCATCAACAGTTACGAAACGACGCTTGAAATTCATTTTATTTAGCTTTTAAAACGACGACAAACACGCTTGAGGAATACGCATTCGAATGCGTTTTTGGTCAATTGTTAGCAAATGCGGCACCCGTCTTCCACAAAGCTTTTTCAGCTGGTGCTACTACTCGAATGATTTGACAGATCGAATAAAATTTTACATGAGTTTATATCAGGGATACCACTTCCCAATACAATTGTAGTTTGACAGTTTCTAATTCCATGTATGTGTCCATGTAGGTTGAGAACTTTTCAGACTGCCTACGCAACATGCCCAGTGATAGTAACACGATAGCGTTTAATCTATGATAACGAATGTTTGCGATAATGCTCTCTGTACGATGTCAGTGAGCGTTAACGCTGCCATTGTTATGTTGCTTTCTTGCCATTCTTATTGTCTTGTCGCCGTGGGCACATATTAGCTTTCACCGTGCATGAAATGTACCAAAAAATCGTCAATACCGCGATCACAGAAGGTCACAACAACATATCGCACAGCATTCCGTTAAAGTCGCCGGTTAAAGTCGCTCGAGCTGTGGTAGGGGTGCATTGTATCTGATTGGTGGAATTTTCCCCACCATTCTAATTTTCGGCCAATGAACAAGCAAATCTTCCCCCTCTACTATACATGTTGTACACTTTTTCGGTACGTACCGAGCCGTTCCAGGCGCGCGGCGGTACTATTGTACGTACCGTAGTACAGAGCAGTCAGAGGTACAATAGGACCAGGGGCTACTGCTCTGTACTCCGGTATTTTCCGTAACATATATAGAACGGGTGGTTTCTTGCGCGATCTCGCGCTGTCGATCGACTCGACTCGATCGAACGAAGCCCGAGAGAATGCGAGCGATGCGAAAAGTGTATGCCGGGACTGCCTATAATACGGCGTAATTCTGAAGTCACGCTTCACCAGCTTTTTGATGTGTTTGCACCGAGTGTTGCTGCTCAGCGACATCATGTTGCATTGGCTCGCTATTATGTGGTAACAGAATGACATCAAAGTATCGAACGTCATGCAAATATGGTTGAGCTGCGAAGCGATCATTGAGTACGCTCTCGCGAATATATAGCCAATCTCGTTTTGCCTCATTTTCGAGCATTAATGCGAAAAACATGCGTGCTACGATGTAAATGACAAGCACGATAATGACGCAAACGAGTAGCAATCTAACAAACTTGTAAGAAACAAATTCATCTGTTTCGTCGCGCAGAATTTGTCCATTCTTGGCGTTATGGCGATACGATGCCGTAACAAAAACTGGCCTGGTATGCGATATTGGTAATTGTGGTGCAGCATGGACAAAAGAGCTGGCAGCAGCTATATCCGAGTCGTCGGCTGGTGGAACCTTTGAAGCTGTTGTGCGCCGGCGTGTTACGTGGTCGTCATCGTTCTCCTTCGTTTCGTTGTTTATTGTTGCCAAAATCGCTTCCGCTACATCCTTGGAAACTTCGAGCACTCGTCGAACTGCGCGAGTTCATTCGATCGAATTGTTCTCGCGTTCGATGGTAGGATCTTTTGGCGCAATGTTGTCACTGTAGTCGCGCTTGTCGGTCATATTGGGTATGTAAGAACTATTATATTCCAATTTAACCGTTCTTATCAAGTTCGACGGTAATCATTGGCCGGACGAGAAGCCATAATAACGTGTACGAACAACGATGAATCGTACCATTCGTGACAATAGTAGCGTAATGGACTTGAATAGTGCGGCGCCGTTTGTAAATTCGCGCATATTTCAACATCTCCACAACTTGGCCCCGGGAACCTTTCCACGCGTGCTCGAAGAAGGCGTCGCATCAGCATTCGGAGTACAAGGCAAATCTCCGGTAATTGACGCGTTCGAGTACATTTACACCGCTTCTCGCGACATGCTCTATTGTCACGACAAGAGGTTACCGAAGGTACTTCGTGATTTGTACAAAGTTTTTCTACTTTCCACGAATGCACAAATTTGTCGAGACATGAGCGTAGTGCTCAATTTGGTTCACCGTTCGGCCAGTCGTCTGTTATTTTGGAAAGACGCGATCGCTCAGGCTACGGGCATGATCGCAGCTCATGTTTCTCAGTGCATTCCGCTGGATCGAGGGGTACGTTCGGTCGACATAACGACCGACGACGTTTTCAATGACGAGATACACTATTAAAATAGAGCCTTCAAGCTTCATTTTGAAGAAAAAATCATTAGTCTACAATAATTTTTCGCGAAGTAATAGCCAGTCAAAGTGCGCCAATTTTCGGCAATAAATTATCTATGCCATAATTCTTTTGAGCAGTGTATGTTGCGGATAACAGAAAGCAATCAAACGAATTAGGCTGGAGGAATACAGAATATGTATAATATTAGTGGTGGCGAACGATCGCGTCGATCGACAACGGTTGAAACCTCTGGGCCACCATGTATATACATTTTAAGACTGAAGTATAAGATGTTTTATCTAATGTAACCTAACTTCTCTTGTATTTTGCTATCTCAAACTTTCTTGTTATTTAATTGATTTAGTTACATATTTTAATAAAACAAATAATAGAGGTTTGGAATAGCCAGAGCTAAGCGACAAGGGAGTTAGGGCAAGAAAGTACTTTGCTAATTAACAGTTGCATGAAAGACAAAAATCGCTAAAGAACTTAACTCCCTTGTATTTTGCTGCAGCTATCCTAAATTTCTCCTTGTTATTTAATTAATTTTTTTACATAAAACATAATAGGGAGGTTTGGGGCAGTCGCTGAAAAATATAAGGAAGTTAGGTTAAATTAGGTAAAGAACTTTATTCCCTCATTTTAAAATGTATATTTTTATTACATATATTTTTATGGCTTGTTTTATGATTATGACATGATTATTAGAAAAACGAGTATTTACAAAAAAGATTACCTTATTCAATTGTATCACAATTTTTTGTCTGTAAATCGATATCGTCTATCAAGAGGCACGGTAGTGCCTATTATTACGCGAAACTGCAAGTTGAAACGAGGTAAGATATTCATATCTCAGGAATGGCTGAACCGATCGACGTTTTTTTTAGTCCCAATCGATTCAGCCTTAAAAAATAAGAAGAAAAGTGTTCTTGTGCTTTTTGTGTACGTTATCTTTAAGTGGAGATATTTTAAGATTAAAGTCTGAATCACAGAAATTACGATTCAGTAAGAAAATAAGAAAGAAACGCTAGACCGCCGAGGAGAGGGGATTTGTGCTTCTCGTTTTTCCGACACCAGAGGCGTTACGAGCGCGATGAAGATGCAAAGAGCAGCGAGTGCGAGTGAGCAAGCGATAGAGAATAAGAGAGAGAAGAATATCGGGTTGGTAGAACAGGAGGTGAAATAAAAATAAAATATTGCTAGTTTATTTTATATATATTATATTATACAGCACGTGAATTCGAGTCGAACACGAGCAACGTGATCGCAATGTTGGTAGTTTACATCGAGCAATGAGCGACAGCGAAGGTTTGACAATCGCGCATTTCGGTTCTGAAGCTTCCTAACCTCAAAGATATCACAATGCTGCGCTCATATTTTCGACTGAAAGTTGACTTGTCCAAGTTTTTTCACGATGTGCGTCGGATCTGCTAAATTTTTATTAATTAATCTCTAAGATATTTGACATAAGAGAACCATTTCATTTGTTGTTGAACGATGCCGAATATCTGCCCAGATAGCCAAATGTCAGCAATTTGCCAGCAAATTGCCGGCAAACTCAATCACAGCTTTGCAACAAATTTACAGCATGTATACTACCATTTTGTTCGCAATATGCAGGCATAGCGTGCTGAAATAATTTGAGAGCAAATTGTCAGCAACAAACAAGACGAACATGGCGAGCACGATGTGACGGCATATTTGCGGCAAAAACCGAACAAACCTTGCCGAGCGCGGTATGACGGCATATTTACGGCAAAAATCGAGCAAACCTTGCCGAGCACTGTATGACGGCATATTTGAGGCAAAAACCGAGCAAACCTTGCCGAGTACGGTGTGACGGCATATTTGCGGCAAGAACTGAACAAACCTTGCCGTATTTATTTTAATGCTCTCCCCCCATGATAAATATGTAATTTATCAATGAAACTTTTCATCTTTTATGAGTATTCATACTTCAGGTGAAATTGGGATTAGTTACGAGTAAATAATATACATTGATAATAAGTAATTTTATTGTGGCATTGAAAAGTGCTGCATGACTTTTTTATTCTCTTAGGCCGGTATTCTTAGTCGATATTTAAGACCGTCTTAAGTTTATCTTCAAATATTGTCTGGATCATTTCATTCGCTACTAAGTATTTGAAGATGAATTTAAGGTAGTTTTAAAAATAAGGTTCAACTATGAATAAATTAGTGTACCCACTCGTGGACGGGACAAGTTCCATTCAATCCTGAAATATAATGCGAAATATAAGAGAAAATGTATTAAAAATTTGACAGATACATTTATAAAATTTGTTAACATACCTTTTGCAAAAGACGCTGCCTGTGTATAATGTTGCCTGATTTATATATATATATTTTTTTTTAAAGAGGGGAAAAATCCATCATGGACACACCAACTTGGGTAGTGCCGGACTCCTACCGGCTAAAAAACCCCTCTGAATCCTCTTCTTGCCTGGACATCCAACCTGTGAACAAAACAAGTTTGTACAGTTTAATATATTGCGTAATTTGTGTATATTGAATTTTTATTCTCCTGCAATATTAATTAACATGCGATTTCTCGCTTCAAATTTAATGAAATAATCATTAGTATAATAAAAGTTCAAAGTGCTTACCTATAAAGTGAAAGTAGGAAGATTTTCTTGTTTAATTATCACTATGGTCTTCTTCTCTTTCCTCGGTCCAAAAGTTGCGTCTGCTGCGATTAGGTCCTGCTGCACGTGATTGACGCTACTTGTTCCTGTGTCTCTGCTTGGCTGTCCGTAGAGCTTCTCGCATCTCTATTTGAAATTCTGACCGTGTCGGCTTATTGAAATGTTGATTCTTACATACTCCTTCTAAAAAAAGTTGACATATATACAATATGAAACGATTAATAATTTTAAACACATATAAATAAAATTTAACACCTTACCATAAATTGCCATAATATGTCTGGCATTATAGAGAGATCTTGGACCTCCTTCGCGACCCCACCATATAAAAGAAGCCGTGATTTCGTCCTTCATGCCTTCTTTAAACATAAGTTTATTGCCTCCTTTAGATTAAAGCCCCCGACATAGGTGAAATAGTTTATCTGAAAAAATTATGGAAAATAAATATATTAATATACCAAGAGAGAGAGAGAGAGAGAGAGAGAGAGGGAGAGAGGGAAAGAGAGAGAGAGAGAGAGAATTTTAAATATATACAATAATATATAAATATCTATTTACTTACCAATTCATCATATTTCTCGTCGTTCATCATTTCAAATGCTTCCATCTCAGTAAGACTACGTATTGGGAGGTTGTCCGGTTTTCGCGGCATGCGCTTTCGGTCCCAATTGGTTTCCACACATTTCAAAATAGTCTATAGCATATTATTCGCTTTCCTGTAAAAAAATAATGCCAACGTATTATTATTTGAAAATTAAACTTATAAGTTAAATATAATGTAAAAATTATTATATGTATGTATGTTTAATGGTATATAATACTCACTTCAATTCAGCTTCATAACGATCCATACGTTCCATAATTAACCTGAAACTATTATTTGACTATTATTCATTGGAGAGAGAGAGAGAGAGAGTGTGTGTGTGTGTGTGTGTGTGTGTGTTGCGTGCGCATGTGTAAGTACTTATACTCACAAAATTTGTGCTTCATTTGGCGCAGATGTCCGTAATTGCCATTGTTGCTGCATGCTGTTGTTTTGAAGGTTGTCCCATAGAAGAAGTCGCTAACTGAAACTGATGTTGCGAATTAATATAACTTTGTGTTTGCATTTCAGTATTTATATGTGTATCATATGTGTGGGGCGGGGGGGTACGTGATACTGGGAGGACAGGAAAGTGACAGGAATGTTTTGAGGTATGGTGCTTGGATATGAATGTGTTGGATGGGATGCAGAAATAGGTGGAACTGGATTATGGTTTGCATGCGTAGGAGTAATGTATGCGTAGGAGTAATGGGTATGTATGTGTTTGTGTGTTTATAATATCATTAAAACTATTATTATTTATTGGGTTATCTGAGTCTTCAAGTGTATTCCTTAGGTCCCGAGTATCTTGCACCACGTCCTCCTCTGTGTGTTCACTTTCCATGTGCTGCATTCTTTGGCATTTTGGACTTTCCTCTGATGATGTTGTCTGATAACGTGATGGTTTCGTTATCACTCGCTTCGGTCGATCTGCCATCTGTATAGACAAAAAATTAATTAATATTAATAGTATTAATATAACGTTTTCATTATATATTTCAATTGTTACATGCAGCATAATAATAAAGCATAATCCGCTATCAAGTTAAAATGCTTTAATTGCTGCAAGAAGAAAAGTACAACTATGTATTACAAACAATGCATTGTGGAACAAAATATTTTTGAATCAATATTTTATAGATATGTTTATAAGAAAAATAGTTATCGTAAAAAAGAGAACTATGGAACTTTTGCATATTACTAAGATTATTGCAACGTAAAGAAGAGATATACCTAAGCAACTTATAAAATGTAATAAATTAAAAAGAAGAACACGAAACGTAAAATGCGTAGAAAAGGAAGTGTATAGAAAAGTATAGTTATAGTTACAGCAAACCATGCCTTTTAAAAAAATTATACAAATTAATATGTGCTTTTCTTACTTCTGTTCCACATGTGCAATTGCTGCGATTTAATAATACAGCTGGTTTCTTTCCGTTTAACATTGTGTTCTGATATTCACTGCCAGGTCTAAAAATCTATAGTTGATGTTAAATATACTATAGATATTTTTAGTTCAGGCAGTGATTATCAAAAACGCAGTTTTTGATCTCAATTCCACACAAAATTTACTCTTGTTCTTACAGAAATTCTTTTGAATATTAAAGTTGAGAGAATTATAATAGAATCAAGAGGGAGACATTTTAAACAAAATATTATTTTTCTTTATAGAATATTTGCACATCTTCCATAAAGAGGAATAATATGATATTTCATAAATTGCCCTCTTCATTTTAGTATTATACTTTTCAAGTTAATATTCAAGATAAAATCTGTAAAATTAGGAAACACTATTTTTTGATAAATTGTAATTTTAAGAAATTTTATCCATTCTTCGCTTTGCATATTTGACATCTCGGTCTGCTTCTGATACATTCTCTTCACAATTGTGGCTAATATCCATTGATGTACAACCATGAAGAAATATTCTGTAACACTTTATATTAGGCTTTTTCTGTTTAACAGTATCGCTAAATTTGTACGTTAACTCTTTAATAAACACATGCAGTATATTTTAGGGATCATGTAACAGAGAATCATTGATACTAACAGTAAGAAATTGATCAGTAACAATCGATTATTCTTGTAACAGTCTATTCCCAGCAAACACACGATTACATGTAACGTACATGTTGGTTGTAATTTCCTACTCAACAATGTAACTGTTATATATCTGTGTCTAAAATTCTATAGTATACTTAACATCCACTATAGATTTTCAGACTTAGTAGCAAATATCAGAACACAGCGTTCAATCGAAAGAAGTCAATTATATTATTTTATCGCAGCAGTTGCAACTAACATGTACATTACATATAATGTTACACAACGTTATATATAATATTATGTTTGCTAAGTTGCAATTAGTCAATTTCTTACTTGTATTGATTACAATTCTTTATTATAGATGGCCTCTTGTACCCATTTGTAAATATTTTTATTTTGAGTATAGCAAAAAAGGTTTAACAGTTCAATTTTGTACCTACATAACACTGCGTGACATGACAATGATTAAGTCCTGTAATTTTAGATGTATTTATTTTCCGTCTGCCGTGTATTTGTCAACACTCAATTATATACAATTTAATGTTGACAATAAGCACACAAATATTCTTAAAAAAATAAACACAATATGTAGTTAATTGTTGCATACTTGCTTTAAATTTGCTATCACGCTTTTACATAGCAACATGCTAATATCTTGTCCGCGTATGAAGGATTTAATCACTTCTCCTACTTCAATTAAATTATTCAATTAGATGTCAACTTGTTTGCAAAATTATAGATATTTTGTTATGTAGGTACCCATTTATACTTTTACTGACAACAATAAACAAGTCGAATATAAGGAGACACAGAGCAGAAGCATAAAAAAAACTTTCAGGAAGCAGAAATGAAAAAATTATATGGAAAAAAAGCTTTGTAAAAATTTCGTATTCTTTAGTATGCCCTGCTCTCTCCTAATTTTCGACTTATGTTCAGAATTTTCGCCAAGATTATTTTGTCTACGTGTTTAATATTTAACTCACCATAATATATTTTTTCTTCCGTTCTCTGTGTAACTTTCCTCACTTATCGCAATGTATCACTTTTTCTTCTTCACGTTTTACCTTTTCCTTTATCGTCTTATATCAAGTGTAGTAAAAAGAAATCCATTATTTTTCCAACAGGTGGATTTAGTTATCTGTATCTCGCGTTGTATAAGTCCGATCGGGTTCCACTAGATGGCGTTAGAAAGATGAGATTTCGAACTAAAAAAACTTTTCTCACAGTTTTGTGATTAGTTGATTCAGTTTTGTTTGAGCGCGCGTCAAAGATGGACACTAGCAAAGAGAAAATACGCTATATTTTACAGTTTTTTTTCGATAAAGGCGAAAACGCAAACCAGGCGGCTGCAAATGTGAATAATGTTTATGGTCCTGATACTGTAACAGCCAATCACGCGCAATTTTGGTTTCGTCGATTCCGTTCCGGTAATTTTGATGTCAAAGATGCACCACGCACTGGAAAGCCAATTGTCGAAAATATCGATAAAATCATGGACATTGTCGAGTCCGACCGTCATGTAAGCACTGTTTCGATTGCCCAAGAGCTAAAGATTGCACAAGAAACCGTTTGGAACCATTTGAATAAGGCTGGATACAAAAAGAAGCTCGATGTATGGGTGCCATACGAGTTAACGAAAAAAAACCTCATGGACCGAATTTCCATCTGCGAATCGCTGCTGAATCGCAACAAAATCGACCCATTTCTGAAGCGGTTGATCACTGGTGATGAAAAGTGGATCACTTACGACAACGTCAAGCGAAAACGGTCGTGGTCGAATCACGGTGAGCCGGCGGAAACGGTGGCTAAGCCAGGATTGACGGCCAGGAAGGTTTTGCTGTGTGTTTGGTGGGATTGGCAGGGAATTATCTACTATGAGCTGCTTCCCTACGACAAAACTCCTAACTCGGAACTGTACTGTCAAGAATTGGACCGTATGAAGGAAGCAATCGCCCAGAAGTGGCCAGCTTTGGCCAATAGGAGAGGAATTGTGTTCCATCAGGACAACGCCAGGCCACACACATCGATAGTGACTCGCCAGAAGCTCCGGGAGCTTGGTTGGGAGGTTTTTATGCATCCACCTTATAGTCCGGACCTGGCACCAAGTGATTACCATCTGTTCCTGTCCATGGCGAACAATTTTGCTGGTGAAAAATTCGCTTCAGGAGAGGCTTGTGAAAATCGACTGTCTCAATTTTTTGCCAATAGGACGAGACTTCTATGAGAGAGGCATAATGAAATTACCTTCAAAATGGCAACAAGTTATCGAACAAAACGGCGCATATTTGACCTAAATCGGATCATTCTAACTATGGTAATTAAAGCCTTCAATTTCATGCAAAAATAATGGATTTCTTTTTACTACACCTGATATAAAATATCCTTGCATACCGTTGCGGCGGTTGAACTCGAACTGCCGCAAGCTGCACATGTTACATGCTACAAAGGAGAAGGAGCTTGAACCAATCACAGCGTTTCGTCAATATATCGGACCAATCGTACATTATTTTACCGGTATATTAATCGTCACGTATTTGTAACGCACGTGTCTTCCCGCCACTCAGCACGTTCTTTTATGCCCGTTTCTACCAATTTCGATTAATTTAACCGGCTGGTTATTCCATCGGAATTAACCAATTACATTAGTCGTTGTTCAGAATTGACAAATGAGATTGGTGAATTCCAATGGAATAATCAAACTATTAAATAAATCTGAGATTAATTTATTGATAGAAGCAGGCATTAAGCATATTTCACAATACATCGTAGTCGGCCGTCGAATGTCGCAACGCAGTCAGATTGTCCAATGAGAAGAGTTTGGTTAATTCCGATGGAATAACCAGCCAGTTAAATTAATCGAAATTGATAGAAACGGGCATAAGAGAAGAGTGTCGGGTGGCGCGAAGATACGTGCGTTACAAACACGTGACGATTAATATACCAATAAAATGGTGTTCTACCATTTTATTGGTATATTAATGTGATTGGTCCGATACATTGACGAAATGTTGTGATTGGTTCCAGCCCCTTCTCCTTTGCAGCATGTTATAACATGTTGCAGCCTGCAGCAGTTAGGGTTCAACTGCCGCAACGGTAGCTGAGCAAGGATATTTTATATAAGACGATAAAGGAAAAGGCAAAACGTGAAAGAAGATAGAAGTGATTTGACATTGCGATAAGTGAGGAAAGCTATATAAAGGACGGAGGACCACAAAATAACGAGACGATTTCTACAATCGGACGTTTTGCCAGCATCAACCATCGTACATCGTACTACGCGATTGCAGCAAACACTGGAGGAAATACGTAAATATGGAACGTATCAATGTTAAATTGTCTTCTTCACGAAAACCATTATATAAATTATCTGTATGGCAACGTCGAAAGGTCATGTTAAAGTTAGACAGAACTTGCGTTTATGTGATCATTCAAATTTCAACAGCAATTTTACACAAAAAAGGAACAGTATAGAAAATATCCCAGGTACGTCAGTTGCATATTCATCTCAATATTCTCGTGATAATGTTTCACATGATGTAGATGATGAATCTTTGTCGTCGTGTTCTTCTTCTTCTTCTTCTTCTTCTTCCCGTCGTTCTCATAGTAATTATGAAGTTGAATCATCTTTGAAGACTCTGCTAATGAATATCTTTTCAACAGCAATTAGCATCTTGCTTTGTAGATAATAATTTGACCCATGTCCAGGGAAAAAATATTTTGTCACTGTTACGTAGACACTCCTGCTTTTCTAATCTTCCAAAAAATATTAGGACGCTAATAGGTACACCACGTAGACGTGTTATTTTATCAAAAATAGAGCCTGGGGAATATGTACATTTTGATATTGCAACAACTTTGGTTCAATGTTTATCTAATATTTCATCTACAGATACAATTAATGAATTGGTACTTGATATTAATACAGATGGATGTAGTTTAGACAGATCAGGTAGTATTCACATTTGGCCTATTCAATGTATGATTAAAAATATACAAGGCATAAAGCCATTAGTCGTTGGTATTTATAAAGGTCCACAAAAGCCAAATGATGCGAAAATTTTTTTCGTAAAGTTAGTTACGGATGTCAGGAAATAATGTCTAGTGGAGGTATAGATTTTAATGGCAAAAAGATACTGATACGATTAAGATGTTTCATAGCAGATGCACCTGCGCGAGCATTTATTCTAAATCACCGTGCCACATGTCTAGTCGACCCTGTTCTAAATGTAAGATAGATGATGTTCGTTGTGAGGGACGTTATGTTTTCTATAATGTTGATAATTCCCTTCGTATAGATGAGGATTATATTAACTGTTTAGATGAGGATCATCACAAAGGCACAAGTCCATTAGCAATGTTGCAAGTAGGTATGGTATCTGTATACCTTTCGGAATATATGCATCTTGTATGTTTGGGAGTAATGAAAAAATTGTTGTCTGCCTGGGTATATGGGCAGTATACATGGCTTTCGAAATTAACGGGTAGACATATTACTATCGTTTCTAACAGATTACTTCATCTTCGCAATTATTGTCCCTCAGTTCGCAAGATGTCCACGATCTCTTGATGCGTGCTCTAAATTTAAAGCAACAGAATTCCGTCAATTTTTATTGTATACAGGGCCNCAGGTTGCACTTGTATCAGTTTATTTATTCAATGGCCACAGTCGGGTCGAAAATTAAAGCTAAATGTCCGAAAAAATTTGAACATGTATAGACTTTAGAAGCGCGATTCCCACAAATTGACACTTTGGTTTTCCGCGAAGACAGCTGAGCTGATGTCACGTTCAGCTACGTACGGCGGAGGATCAATCCTATATACACTGCTCAAAAGAATTATGGCATAAATAATTTATTGTTGAAAATTGACCAACTTCGACTGGCGATTACTTCGCGAAAAATTATTGTAGACTAATGATTTTTTCTTCAAAATGAAGCTTAAAGTCTCTACTTTAAGAACGTATCTCCATTTTTATACGATACACCCCTGACGTCGAAGGGCATGTTTGTTATATTGAAAATTGCAAAGTTTAACGTAATACACGGACGTGGCCAATTTTTTTCGGGGACGCCGTTTGCATCGTCATAAAGTTCAAAATTTCCCCTTCAATTTGTCAAAAAATGGAGTCACTGCAATTTTTTTTCGCAAAGTTACAGCTTTTCAAAAATATCGTACGGAGCCGTGGAGAATACGGAGAGAGTTTGTTTGCCGATGCTAAGAATGTTGGTTGTAGTGAAAACACGAGCCAGGAGCTGAAAAACATGTGCGCGTGCTTGCGTGCGTATGTTAACAAACACTTTTGCTGTTGCTCCACTATGATTTTCAGTCATTTAATCCGCCGGCCGATACTTGGCTCGAAGATAAAAAAACAACGATATTTTTGAAAGGCTCTAACTGCGAAAAAATTGTAATGACTCCATTTTTTGTCAAGTTGAAGGGTAACATTTGAACTCTATGACGATGTAAACGGCGTTCTCGAAAAGAAATTGTCCACGTCCGTGTATTCCGTCAAACTTTGCAATTTTCAGTATACCAAACATGCCCTTCGATGTCAGGAGGTTACAGGGGTAGGGGTGCATCCCATGCAAAAAATGGAGATACACTATTAAAGTAGAGCCTTCAAGCTTCATTTTGAAGAAAAAATCATTAGTCTACAATAATTTTTCGCGAAGTAATAGCCAGTCAAAGTGCGCCAATTTTCAGCAATAAATTATCTATGCCACAATTCTTTTGAGCAGTGTATGTTGCGGATAACAGAAAGCAATCAACGAATTAGGCTGGAGCCATACAGAATATGTATAATATTAATGGTGGCGAACGATCGCGTCGCTCGACAACGGTTGAAACCTCTGGGCCACCATGTATATACATTTTAAGACTAAAGTATAAGATGTTTTATCTAATGTAACCTAACTTCTCTTGTATTTTGCTATTTCAAACTTTCTTGTTATTTAATTGATTTAGTTACATATTTTAATAAAACAAATAATAGAGGTTTGGAATAGCCAGAGCTAAGCGACAAGGGAGTTAGGGCAAGAAAGTACTTTGCTAATTAACAGTTGCATGAAAGACAAAAATCGCTAAAGAACTTAACTCCCTTGTATTTTGCTGCAGCTATCCTAAATTTTTCCTTGTTATTTATTTAACCTTTTTACATAAAACATAATAGGGAGGTTTGGGGCAGTCGCTGAAAAATATAAGGAAGTTAGGTTAAATTAGGTAAAGAACTTTATTCCCTCATTTTAAAATGTATATTTTTATTACATATATTTTTATGGCTTGTTTTATGATTATGACATGATTATTAAAAAAACGAGTATTTACAAAAAAGATTACCTTATTCAATTGTATCACAATTTTTTGTCTGTAAATCGTATCATCTATCAAGAGGCACGGTAGTGCCTATTATTACGCGAAACTGCAAGTTGAAACGAGGTGAGATATTCATATCTCAGGAATGGCTGAACCGATCGACGGTTTTTTTTTAGTCCCAATCGATTCAGCCTTAAAAAATAAGAAAAGTGGTCTTGTGCTTTTTGTGTACGTTGTCTTTAAGTGGAGATATTTTAAGATTAAAGTCTGAATCACAGAAATTACGATTCAGTAAGAAAGTAAGAAAGAAACGCTAGACCGCCGAGGAGAGGGGATTTGCGCTTCTCGTTTTCCCGACACCAGAGGCGTTACGAGAGCGCTGAAGATGCAAAGAGCAGCGAGTGCGAGTGAGCAAGCGATAGAGAATAAGAGAGAGAAGAATAGACCGCCGAGGAGAGGGGATTTGTACTTCTTGTTTTTCCGACGCCAGAGGCGTTACGAGCGCGTTGAAGAAGTAAAGATCAGCGAGTGCGAGTGAGCAAGCGATAGAGAATAAGAGAGAGAAGAATATCGGATTAGTAGAACAGGAGGTGAAATAAAAATAAAATATTGCTAGTTTATTTATTTTATATATATTATATTATACAGCACGTGAATTCGAGTCGAACACGAGCAACGTGATCGCAATGTTGGTAGTTTAGCGAGCAATGAGCGACAGCGAAGGTTTGACAATCGCGCATTTCGGTTTTGAAGCTTCCTAACCTCAAAGATATCACAATGCTGCGCTCACATTTTCGACTGAAAGTTGACTTGTCCAAGTTTTTTCACGATGTGCGTCGGATCTGCTAAATTTTTATTGATTAATCACTAAGATATTTGGCATAAGAGAACCATTTCATTTGTTGTTGAACGATGCCGAATATCTGCCCAGATAGCCAAATGTCAGCAATTTGCCAGCAAATTGCCGGCAAACTCAATCACAGCTTTGCAGCAAATTTACAGCATGTATACTACCATTTTGCTCGCAATATGCAGGCATAGCGTGCTGAAATAATGTGAGAGCAAGTTGTCAGCAACAAACAAGACGAACACGGCGAGCACGATGTGACGGCATATTTGCGGCAAAAACCGAACAAATCTTGCCGAGCGCGGTATGACGGCATATTTACGGCAAAAATCGAGCAAACCTTGCCGAGCACTGTATGACGGCATATTTGAGGCAAAAACCGAGCAAACCTTGCCGAGTACGGTGTGACGACATATTTGCGGCAAAAACTGAACAAACCTTGCTGTATTTATTTTAATGCTCTCCCCCATGATAAATATGTAATTTATCAATGAAACTTTTCATCTTTTATGAGTATTCACACTTCAGGTGAAATTGGGATTAGTTACGAGTAAATAATATAACTACATTGATAATAAGTAATTTTATTGTGGCATTGAAAAGTGCTGCATGATTTTTTTATTCTCTTAGGCCGGTATTCATAGTCGGATCTTATATTTAAGACCGTCTTAAGTTTATCTTCAAATATTGTCTGGATCATTTCATTCGCTACTAAGTATTTCAAGATGAATTTAAGGTAGTTTTAAATATAAGATTCAACTATGAATAAATTAGTGTACCCACTCGTGGACGGGACAAGTTCCATTCAATCCTGAAATATAATACGAAATATAAGAGAAAATGTATTAAAAATTTGACAGATACATTTATAAAATTTGTTAACGTACCTTTTGCAAAAGACGCTGCCTGTGTGTAATGTTGCCTGATTTATATATATATATATATTTTTTTAAAGAGGGGAAAAATTTATCATGGACACACCAACTTGGGTAGTGCCGGACTCCTACCGGCTAAAAAACCCCTCTGAATCCTCTTATTGCCTGGACATCCAACCTGTGAACAAAACAAGTTTGTACAGTTTAATATATTGCGTAATTTGTGTATATTGAATTTTTATTCTCCTGCAATATTAATTAACATGCAATTTCTCGCTTCAAATTTAATGAAATAATCATTAGTATAATAAAAGTTCAAAGTGCTTACCTATAAAGTGAAACTAGGAAGATTTTCTTGTTTAATTATCACTATGGTCTTCTTCTCCTTCCTCGGTCCAAAAGTTGCGTCTGCTGCGATTAGGTCCTGCTGCACGTGGTTGACGCTACTTGTTCCTGTGTCTCTGCTTGGCTGTCCGTAGAGCTTCTCGCATCTCTATTTGAAATTCTGACCGTGTCGGCTTATTGAAATGTTGATTCTTGCATACTCCTTCTAAAAAAAGTTGGCATATATACAATATGAAACGATTAATAATTTTAAACACATATAAATAAAATTTAACACCTTACCATAAATTGCCATAATAAGTCTGGCATTATAAAGAGATCTTGGACCTCCTTCGCGACCCCACCATATAAAAGAAGCCGTGATTTCGTCCTTCGTGCCTTCTTTAAACATAAGTTTATTGCCTCCTTTAGATTAAAGCCCCCGATATAGGTGAAATAGTTCATCTGAAAAAATTATGGAAAATAAATATATTAATATACCAAGAGAGAGAGAGAGAGGAGGAGAGAGGGAAAGAGAGAGAGAGAGAAAGAGAGAATTTTAAATATATACAATAATATTTAAATATCTATTTATTTACCACTTCATCATATTTCTCGTCGTTCATCATTTCAAATGCTTTCATCTCAGTAAGACTACGTATTGGGAGGTTGTCCGGTTTTCGCGGCATGCGCTTTCGGCCCCGATTGGTTTCCACACATTACAAAATAGTCTATAGCATATTATTCGCTTTCCTGTAAAAAAAATAATGCCAACGTATTATTATTTGAAAATTAAACTTATAAGTTAAATATAATGTAAAAATTATTATATGTATGTATGTTTAATGGTATATAATACTCACTTCAATTCAGCTTCATAACGATCTATACGTTCCATAATTAACCTGAAACTATTATTTGACTATTATTCATTGGAGAAAGAGAGAGAGAGAGAGAGAGAGTGTGTGTGTGTGTGTGTGTGTGTGTGTGTATGTGTGTGTGTGTGTGTTGCGTGCGCATGCGTAAGTACTTATACTCACAAAATTTGTGCTTCATTTGGCGCAGATGTCCGTAATTGCCATTGTTGCTGCATGCTGTTGTTTTGAAGGTTGTCCCATAGAAGAAGTCGCTAACTGAAACTGATGTTGCGAATTAATATAACTTTGTGTTTGCATTTCAGTATTTATATGTGTATCATATGTGTGGGGGGGGTACGTGATACTGGGAGGAGGTGACAGGAATGTTTTGAGGTATGGTGCTTGGATATGAATGTGTTGGATGGGATGCAGAAATTGGTGGAACTGGATTATGGTTTGCATGCGTAGGAGTAATGTATGGGTATGTATGTGTTTGTGTGTTTATAATATCATTAAAACTATTATTATTTATTGGGTTATCTGAGTCTTCAAGTGTATTCTTTAGGTCCCGAATATCTTGCACCACGTCCTCCTCGGTGTGTTCACTTTCCATGTGCTGCATTCTTTGGCATTTTGGACTTTCCTCTGATGATGTCTGATAACGTGATGGTTTCGTTATCACTCGCTTCGGTCGATCTGCCATCTGTATAGACAAAAAATCAATTAATATTAATAGTATTAATATAACGTTTTCATTATATATTTCAATTGTTACATGCAGCATAATAATAAAGCATAATCCGCTATCAAGTTAAAATGCTTTAATTGCTGCAAGAAGAAAAGTACAACTATGTATTACAAACAATGCATTGTGGAACAAAATATTTTTGAATCAATATTTTATAGATATGTTTGTAAGAAAAATAGTTATCGTAAAAAAGAGAACTATGGAACTTTTGCATATTACTAAGATTATTGCAACGTAAAGAAGAGATATACCTAAGCAACTTATAAAATGTAATAAATGAAAAAGAAGAACACGAAACGTAAAATGCGTAGAAAAGGAAGTGTATAGAAAAGTATAGTTATAGTTACAGCAAACCATGCCTTTTAAAAAAATTATACAAATTAATATGTGCTTTACTTACTTCTGTTCCACATGTGCAATTGCTGCGATTTAATAATACAGCTGGTTTCTTTCCGTTTAACATTGTGTTCTGATATTCACTGCCAGGTCTAAAAATCTATAGTTGATGTTAAATATACTATAGATATTTTTAGTTCAGGCAGTGATTATCAAAAACGAAGTTTTTTATCTCAATTCCACACAAAATTTACTCTTGTTCTTACAGAAATTCTTTTGAATATTAAGGTTGAGAGAATTGTAATAGAATCAAGAGGGAGACATTTTAAACAAAATATTATTTTTCTTTATAGAATATTTGCACATCTTCCATAAAGAGAAATAATATGATATTTCATAAATTGCCCTCTTCATTTTAGTATTATACTTTTCAAGTTAATATTCAAGATAAAATCTGTAAAATTAAGAAACACTATTTTTTGATAAATTGTAATTTTAAGAAATTTTATCCATTCTTCGCTTTGCATGTTTGACATCTCGGTCTGCTTCTGATACATTCTCTTCACAATTGTGGCTATTATCCATTGATGTACAACCATGAAGAAATATTCTGTAACACTTTATATTAGGCTTTTTCTGTTTAACAGTATCGCTAAATTTGTACGTTAACTCTTTAATAAACACATGCAGTATATTTTAGGGATCATGTAATAGAGAATCATTGACACTAACAGTAAGAAATTGATCAGTAACAATCGATTATTCTTGTAACAGTCTATTCCCAGCAAACACACGGTTACATGTAACGTACATGTTGGTTGTAATTTCCTACTCAACAATGTAACTGTTATATATCTGTGTCTAAAATTCTATAGTATAATTAACATCCATTATAGATTTTCAGACTTAGTAGCAAATATCAGAACACAGCGTTCAATCGAAAGAAGTCAATTATATTATTTTATCGCAGCAGTTGCAACTAACATGTACATTACATATAATGTTACACAACGTTATATATAATATTATGTTTGCTAAGTTGCAATTAGTCAATTTCTTACTTGTATTGATTATAATTCTTTATTATAGATGGCCTCTTGTACCCATTTGTAAACATTTTTATTTTGAGTACAGCAAAAAAGGTTTAACAGTTCAATTTTGTACCTACATAACACTGCGTGACATGACAATGATTAAGTCCTGTAATTTTAGATGTATTTATTTTCCGTTTGCCGTGTATTTGTCAACACTCAATTATATATAATTTAATGTTGACAATAAGCACACAAATATTCTTAAAAAAATAAACACAATATGTAGTTGCATAATTGCTGCATACTTGCTTTAAATTTACTATCACGCTTTTACATAGCAACATGCTAATATCTTGTCCGCGTATGAAGGATTTAATCACTTCTCCTACTTCAATTAAATTATTCAATTAGATATCAACTTGTTTGCAAAATTATAGATATTTTGTTATGTAGGTACCCATTTATACTTTTACTGACAACAATAAACAAGTCGAATATAAGGAGACACAGAACAGAAGCATAAAAAATCTTTCAGGAAGCAGAAATGAAAAAATTATATGGAAAAAAAGCTTTGTAAAAATTTGGTATTCTTTAGTGTTCCGTACAGCATCACGTGCTGTACGGATAGTCGGTGCGAGTCAACGCTGCAGGGCGGGCAGCCTGGTGCCCGGGGCGTTCTCGCTGGCGGAGGGGGACTCGGGTTCTCGCGAGTGAGCGCGCGGGACCCCCACTAGGTCCAACCGCGGCCGCTACACGGCGCGGCTCGCGATTCCGCTGCCCGCGGGCAAGATTCGCCCGCCCGGATATATAACCAGGCGCGCGATGCCTGGTCCTTGCCTTGTCTTGTCTTCTGCCTGGCCAGTTTAGGTAGCAAGTAGTGCTACACGTTAGTGCATCGTGTTACTGGTGATTACCGACGCTCTTTCTAGGCTTCCTAGGGCGATCGGGTATTACGTTTCAGATTCGAACCACTGCTCTATAGACTCTGCTGAGTTGAAGGTGGCGCCGACACACCCTGCTGGGTTGAGGCAAATGGTTCGAATCTCGTTTTGTGATCTCGGGCTCACGGCGTTGCCGTGATCTTAGGAGCGACTCGACCGTCTCCTCGGAGCTTCGAGCTCCCTTATTGCCCAAGTGTCCGTAGGGGGCCTTGGCGGTTTTGGAGCGGCTCGGTCGCAGTCCTAGAGCGTTCGCGCTCCTTCGTCCAAGTGTCCATTGGGAACTTGGCTTTCTCGCAGGAGCGACTTGGTCGTCCTGCGAGCCGGAGCTCTCGGAGCTCCGTTTCCACGCGTCCTCGGGACCGTGGCTGGCTATTGGCCAGTACGCCCGGAAGGGCAGGCCATCCGAAACGACGGAGGTCGTTTCGTTGCACGTCCTTGGCGTGCTTCGGGTGCCGCGCACCGTTGACGTCACGGACGTGTGTCCTGCGGGACTTGCGTAGGCGACGTTGTTTCGCTTGTATATAGCTACGTTTAGGTTCTTCGGCGTCGTTCTTCTGCGTTATTCTCTTCTGCGTTACTACTGCGTTTATTGCGTCCATTGCGTTTACACTGCGTGTCACTTTACGTCGGCACGTGCGCGTGCTTCTTCTCTCATGTTCTCGCCGCCGTCCCTGGGCATGGCCCAGTCGGCGCGCGACGTTGCCTGATCAGCAGGGTCTGTGGTCGCCTTGCGAGGCCCCGGCCTTTGATCAGGACGACCGGACGGTCACCGAGCGGACTCGAGCGAGCCTAGACGCAGGCGGACGTCGCTCTGCGATCCGTACTTCCAGCCAGCTCTCCGGAGCTATCATATGTTCGGGCTAGTTCCGAACATTTAGTATTCCCCGCTCTCTCATAATTTTCGACTTATGTTCAGAATTTTCGCCAAGATTATTTTGTCTACGTGTTTAATATTTAACTCACCACAATATATTTTTTCTTCCGTTCTCTGTGTAACTTTCCTTACTTATCGCAATGTATCACTTTTATCTTCTTTCACGTTTTGCCTTTTCCTTTATCGTCTTATATCAGGTGTAGTAAAAAGAAATTCATTATTTTTCCAACAGATGGATTTAGTTATCTGTATCTCGCATTATATAAGTCCGATCGGGTTCCACTAGATGGCGTTAGAAAGATGAGATTTCGTACTAAAAAAACTTTTCTCACAGTTTTGTGATTAGTTGACTCAGTTTTGTTTGAGCGCGCGTCAAAGATGGACACTAGCAAAGAGAAAATACGCTATATTTTACAGTTTTTCTTCAATAAAGGCGAAAACACAAACCAGGCGGCTGCAAATATGAATAATGTTTATGGTCCTGATACTGTAACAGCCAATTACGCGCAATTTTGGTTTCGTCGATTCCGTTCCGGTAATTTCGATGTCAAAGATGCACCACGCACTGAAAAGCCAATTGTTGAAAATATCGATAAAATCATGGACATTGTCGAGTCCGACCGTCATGTAAGCACTGTTTCGATTGCCCAAGAGCTAAAGATTGCACAAGAAACCGTTTGGAACCATTTGAATAAGGCTGGATACAAAAAGAAGCTCGATGTATGAGTGCCATACGAGTTAACGAAAAAAAACCTCATGGACCGAATTTCCATCTGCGAATTGCTGCTGAATCGCAACAAAATCGACCCATTTCTGAAGCGGTTGGTCACTGGTGATGAAAAGTGGATCACTTACGACAACGTCAAGCGAAAACGGTCGGAGTCGAATCGCGGTGAGCCGGCGGAAACGGTGGCCAAGCCAGGATTGACGGCCAGGAAGGTTTTGCTGCGTGTTTGGTGGGATTGGCAGGGAATTATCTACTATGAGCTGCTCCCCTATGACAAAACTACTCCTAACAGTTCCTAACTCGGAACTGTACTGTCAACAATTGGACCGTCTGAAGGAAGCAATCGCCCAGAAGCGGCCAACTTTGGCCAATAGGAGAGGAATTGTGTTCCATCAGGACAACGCCAGGCCACACATATCGATAGTGACTCGCCAGAAGCTCCGGGAGCTTGGTTGGGAGGTTCTTATGCATCCACCTTGTAGTCCGGACCTGGCACCAAGTGATTACCATCTGTTCCTGTCCATGGCGAACAATTTTGCTGGTGAAAAATTCGCTTCAGGAGAGGCTTGTGAAAATCGACTGTCTCAATTTTTTGCCAATAGGGACGAGAACTTCTATGAGAGAGGCATAATGAAATTACCTTCAAAATGGCAACAAGTTATCGAATAAAACGGCGGATATTTGACCTAGATCGGATCATTCTAACTATGGTAATTAAAGCCTTCAATTTCATGCAAAAATAATGGATTTCTTTTTACTACACCTGATATAAAATATCCTTGCATACCGTTGCGGCGGTTGAACCCGACCTGCCGCAAGCTGCACATGTTACAACATGCTACAAAGGAGAAGGAACTTGAACCAATCACAGCGTTTCGTCAATATATCGGACCAATCGTACATTATTTTACCGGTATATTAATCGTCACGTGTTTGTAACGCACGTGTCTTCCCGCCACTCAGTACGTTCTTTTATGCCCGTTTCTACCAATTTCGATTAATTTAACCGGCTGGTTATTCCATCGGAATTAACCAATTACATTAGTCGTTGTTCAGAATTGACAAATGAGATTGGTGAATTCCAATGGAATAATCAAACTATTAAATAAATCTGAGATTAATTTATTGATAGAAACAGGCATTAAGCATATTTCACAATACATCGTAGTCGGCCGTCGAATGTCGCAACGCAGTCAGATTGTCCAATGAGAAGAGTTTGGTTAATTCCGATGGAATAACCAGCCAGTTAAACTAATCGAAATTGATAGAAACGGGCATAAGAGAACGTGTCGGGTGGCGCGAAGACACGTGCGTTACAAACACGTGACGATTAATATACCAATAAAATGGTGTTCTACGATTGGTCCGATACATTGACGAAACGCTGTGATTGGTTCCAGCTCCTTCTCCTTTGCAGCATGTTATAACATGTTGCAGCTTGCAGCAGTTAGAGTTCAACTGCCGCAACGGTAGCTGAGCAAGGATATTTTATATAAGACGATAAAGGAAAAGGCAAAACGTGAAAGAAGATAGAAGTGATTTGACATTGCGATAAGTGAGGAAAGCTATATAAAGGACGGAGGACTACAAAATAACGAGACGATTTCTACAATTGGACGTTTTGCAGCATCAACCATCGTACATCGTACTACGCGATTGCAGCAAACACTGGAGGAAATACGTAAATATGGAACGTATCAATGTTAAATTGTCTTCTTCACGAAAACCATTATATAAATTATCTGTATGGCAACGTCGAAAGGTCATGTTAGAAGTTAGACAGAACTTGCGTTTACGTGATCATTCAAATTTCAACAATAATTTTACACAAAAAAGGAACAGTATAGAAAATATCCCAGGTCCGTCAGTTGCATATTCATCTCAATATTCTCGTGATAATGTTTCACATGATGTAGATGATGAATCTTTGTCGTCGTGTTCTTCTTCTTCTTCTTTTTCCCGTCGTTCTCATAGTAATTATGAAGTTGAATCATTCTTTGAAGACTCTGCTAATGAAATATCTTTTCAACAGCAATTAGCATCTTGCTTTGTAGATAATAATTTGACCCATGTCCAGGGAAAAAATATTTTGTCACTGTTACGTAGACACTCCTGCTTTTCTAATCTTCCAAAAAATATTAGGATGCTAATAGGTATACCACGTAGACGTGTTATTTTATCAAAAATAGAGCCTGGGGAATATGTACATTTTGATATTGCAACAACTTTGGTTCAATGTTTATCTAATATTTCATCTACAGACACAATTAATGAATTGGTACTTGATATTAATACAGATGGATGAAGTTTAGACAGATCAGGTAGTATTCATTTGGCCTATTCAATGTATGATTAAAAATATACAAGGCATAAAGCCATTAGTCGTTGGTATTTATAAAGGTCCACAAAAGCCAAATGGTGCGAAAATTTTTTTCGTAAAGTTAATTACGGATGTCAGGAAAATAATGTCTAGTGGAGGTATAGATTTTAATGGCAAAAAGATACTGATACGATTAAGATGTTTCATAGCAGATGCACCTGCGCGAGCATTTATTCTAAATCACCGTGGCCACATGTCTAGTCGACCCTGTTCTAAATGTAAGATAGATGATGTTCGTTATGAGGGACGTTATGTTTTCTATAATGTTGATAATTCCCTTCGTACAGATGAGGATTATATTAACTGTTTAGATGAGGATCATCACAAAGGCACAAGTCTATTAGCAATGTTGCAAGTAGGTATGGTATCTTGTATACCTTTCGAATATACAGGGTGTGCCAAAAGAAGCGGGACGGTCGAATATTTCGCGAAATTTACATCGGATCGAAAAATTGAAAAACACGTATTCAATATTTTTCAAAAATCTATCGAATGACACCAAATACGACCCCCACCCCCACCCCCTGGGGGTGGGGCGGGGAGCAACTTTGAAATCTTAAATGGGAACTCCCATTTTTATTGCAGATTTGGATTCCTCATGAAAAAATAAGTTACTTTTATTCGAGACATTTTTTTCGAATTGTTGATAGATGGCGCTGTAATCGCAGAAAAACAAATACAGATCAGAAGTCTGCAAACGGTCAAATTTGTCGGGACATACGCTTCGGAACACAAAATTAGTATTTTTGAAAAGGCTATCTAATGATGCTACAGTAGACCGATAGATGGCGCTCTAATTGCAAAAACAATTATTCTCGTAAGTGAAAGTATTTCTACAGCTAATATGAGGTTAACGTCTTTCGTTGATTTTGTATCTGACTTTATTAAAAAACTACGTTTAGCACAACCCAGGTGCGTCCACGTCCGACGTGGACGTAGTAGTTTTTTGTTCCCTTCGGGGTGCTTGTTTTTAGTGAGTCCCCTTGCCTCTCGCTTATCGGGGTGCTTGTTTTTAGTGAGTCCCCTTGCCTCTCACTTATCGGGGTGCTTGTTTTTAGTGAGTCCCCTTGCCTCTCATGATTGCCGCCAATAACTTTACTGTAGTAAATGCTCAAATTGTGCACCGTTTACTTCCTGGCAGTAAGCTAATCGATGGTAAACAGATTCGATGGAATTTTTTAAGTATTCTGCAGGTATTTGGGCAGCTACATCAATTATTCTTTGACGCAGTTCATCTAAATTTTGAGGTTTCGTTTCGTAAACCCGATTTTTTAAATAACCCCACAAGAAAAAATCAAGCGGAGTTAAATCTGGTGACCTGGCAGGCCATTCGATCGGACCTCTTCGTCCAATCCGACGATCAGGAAAATGTTCATCTAAATAATTACGAACGTTCCGTCCGTAATGAGGTGCAGCACCATCTTGCTGAAACCAAACCTGCTCCAAGTTATCGCCAGCAATCTCCCTTATTGTTGGAATTATTTCATTTCGAAGCATGTTTTCATACCTTTGAGCAGTAAGATTACCATCGATAAAGAATGGCCCAATCAAATGATTATTTATTATTCCAGCCCAAACGTTTAATTTCTGTGGGTATTGGGTTTTGCTCTCTCGCATCCAATGTGGATTCTCGTCTGCTCAATACCTGCAATCATGCCGATTACAAGTACCATTCAATTGAAATGTTGCTTCATCTGAGAATACAATGTTGTAAAGAAAGTCTGGATCTTGATCTATTCTAAGTATCATGTCCTCACAAAATTCTAAACGTCGGTCGGGATCATCTTCATTTATCTCATGAACAAGTGTCATTTTGTAAGGATGCAATTTATTACTTTTCAAAATCCTGCGGACTGAAGATGTACCAATTTCTTGAGCTTGGGCAGTTCTACGAAGACTACTGTGAGGATTTTCCGTAAATGATAATAAAACATTCAACGCTTTTTCTTCGTTTGTTGCTGACTTTGGTCTTTCTAATTTAGCTCGATCTTTCATAGAGCCTGTAGCTTCAAATCTTCTAACCGTTCTCTCCACAGTCGATTTGGAGATAGGATCCATTCCAATTCGAAAAGTATCATTGAAAATATCTCTTCTTCCGAGTATGACCTTTTCCTATCACCCCAGCCTACCATCGTTAGTAATGACATTCTTTCTTGTTCATTATGATGAGCCATTTTGAAAGAAAAAACACATTTTCAAGTAAAATTTTTCTTTATAGATGAAGGTTTATCTGCTTGAATCAACTTAAATAGTTGAACTAATGTGTCATTTAAAAAGTACCTACCAAATGGATGAAGCAAAAAAAATCACAACAAAAATAGTCCACTTTTTGTTTACGTATTTATTAATAAAGAAAAGAACTTTTATCTTGCTGAATATTGTTTACACGAGTATGGAATCACAAACATTTTCATTTCTACTTCAATAGATTAGTTTTCGACAGGTTTATTTTTAATTTGCTTATTGAATAATGGCTGGTAGAGAAGCCGAAAGCTACTACAAGAATACAGTTTATCGTTAATAAAGTGAGGTTCGTCAATTTATAATTCTTCGAATGTTTTATTACCTAGTGTATTTCATAGGGGATTCACTAAAAACAAGCACCCCGATAAGCGAGAGGCAAGGGGACTCACTAAAAACAAGCACCCCGATAAGTGAGAGGCAAGGGGACTCACTAAAAACAAGCACCCCGAAGGGAACAAAAAACTACTACGTCCACGTCGGACGTGGACGCACCTGGGTTGTGCTAAACGTAGTTTTTTAATAAAGTCAGATACAAAATCAACGAAAGACGTTAACCTCATATTAGCTGTAGAAATACTTTCACTTGAGAGAAAGAATTGTTTTTGCAATTAGAGCGCCATCTATCGGTCTACTGTAGCATCATTAGATAGCCTTTTCAAAAATACTAATTTTGTGTTCCGAAGCGTATGTCCCGACAAATTTGACCGTTTGCAGACTTCTGATCTGTATTTGTTTTTCTGCGATTACAGCGCCATCTATCAACAATTCGAAAAAAATGTCTCGAATAAAAGTAACTTATTTTTTCATGAGGAATCCAAATCTGCAATAAAAAATGGGGGTTCCTATTTAAGATTTCAAAGTTGCCCCCCGCCCCACCCCCAGGGGGTGGGGGTGGGGGGTCATATTTGATGTCATTCGATAGATTTTTGAAAAATATTGAATACGTGTTTTTCAATTTTTCGATACGATGTAAATTTCGCGAAATATTCGACCGTCTCGTTTCTTTTGGCACACCCTGTATGCATCTTGTATTTGGGAGTAATGAAAAAATTGTTGTCTGCCTGGGTATAAGGGCAGTATACATGGCTTTCGAAATTAACGGGTAGACATATTACTATCGTTTCTAACAGATTACTTCATCTTCGCAATTATTGTCCCTCAGTTTACAAGATGTCCACGATCTCTTGATGCGTGCTCTAAATTTAAAGCAACAGAATTCCGTCAATTTTTATTGTATACAGGGCCGGTTGTAATGCGTGGTATATTAAACAATTGTTTGTATAAACATTTTTTATTTTTGCATGTAGCAATACGAATTTTAGTATCAAGTTCACAATCTGAACAAAAACTAAACTTTGCTGAACTTGCATTAAAAAAATTTGTTATTCTAAGTAAAATTTTGTATCGTCCAACTTTTAATTCATATAATATTCATGGTCTTCTACATCTTGTCGACGATGTCAGACGTTTCGGTAACTTAGATTCAGTATCAGCTTTTCCTTATGAAAATATGTGTATTTTTAAGAAATATTTGAGAAAACTGGCCTTACCTCTTGCACAATTTGCAAATCGATTAATAGAAAAAGAAATTAATGGAATAAATAATACTCGTGACGTTCAACCTTCTGTCAGTGTTTCCATGCCGTGCAATAATAATAATAATAATAATACTTCATTTCGTCACTATCAAAAGATTAAATTTAATGGAATGGTTTTCAGTCTACATACTCGTGATAATTGTTGCATTCTACATAACGGATTTATTTGTATAATCGTTGACATCATCGTTGATAATGATGTATATCGATTAGCAGTAAAAAGGTTTGTTCAGGTTGAAAACTTTTATGATATCGGGATATTATCCTCGGCCGTTGGAATTTTTCAATGTTCATTATTGTGTAACGCTAGTTTTTTTATTAATATTGAGGATGTTCAAGCTAAATGTTTCAGAATGGTGTTCAATCAATTTTCTACAACGGATAGCAGCAACAGCGATGAAGAGAATTCTTTAGAAATAAAAAAATACGTGATTGCAAAAATTGTACACATGGAATAAACGTAAGGTGAGATTTTATACATTATAATAAATATTAAAAGATATTTAAAAAAATAAGTGCAGTTCGAAAATAATAATGGCAAAGTATTTTACAACAATAATTTTTCAGCAATATAAGCCCCGCTGAGATGGAAATGTTTGAAACCAAATAGTAGATCAACCGAAGCGAGTGATAACGAAACCATCACGTTATCAGATGACATCAGAAGAAAGTTGAAAACGCAAGATATTCGACACCTAAGGAATACATTTGAAGACTCGGATAACTCAATGAATAATAATACTTTTAATAATATTATAAACATACACATATCCATACATTACTCTTACGCATGCAAAGCAAAACAACATTTCTGTCACCTCCTCCCAATATCACGCACCCCCACACACATATGATAAACATAAATACTGAAATACAAACACAAAGTTATTATATTATTTCAACATTCTCAGTTCCAGTTAGCGACTTCTCCTATGGGACAATCTTCAAAATAACAGCATACAGCAACAATAGCAATTACGGACATTTCTACGCCGAATAAAGCACAGAATTTTTAAACAATAGTATGCAGGAACCGGCATTTCAACAAGCTGACACGGTCAGAATTTCAAGCAGAGATGCGAGAAGCTCTACGGACAGCCAAGCAGAGACATAAGAACAACCAGCGTCAACCACGTGCAGCAGGACCTAATCGCAGCAGACGCAACTTTTGAACCGAGGAAAGAGAAGAAGACCATAGTGATGATTAAAGAAGAAAAACTTCCTAATTTCATTTTATAGGTAAGCACTTTGAATTTTTATTATACTAGTGATCATTTCATTAAATTTGAAGCGAGAAATCACATGTTAATTAATATTATAGAATAAAAATTCAATATACGCAAATTATGCAATATATTAAACTGTACAAATTTGTTTTATTCACAGATTGGATGTCCAGGCAAGAAGAGGATTCAGAGGGGTTTTTTAGCCGGTAGGAGTCCGGCACTACCTAAGTTGGTGTGTCCATGATGGATTTTTCCCCTCTTTAAAAAAATATATATATATAAATCAGGCAACATTACACATAGGCGGCGTCTTTTGCAAAAGGTACGTTAACAAATTTTATAAATGTATCTGTCACATTTTTAATACATTTTCTCTTATATTTCGCATTATATTTCAGGATTGAATAGAACTTGTCCCGTCCACGAGTGAGTAGGTCAATTTAGATCCGACTATGAATACCGGCCTAGGAGGATAAAAAAATCATGCAGCACTTTTCGATGTTACAATAAAATTATTTATTATAATTGCAATTGTATTTGCAGATGCATGCTTTTGAATCGATTCAATTCTTCCTTCAAAAAATTTTAAGAAAAAGATTTTTTTCGTATGAATTGCATTTTCTTGCACTTGTCGCTTTTCAACCGAGACGGACGCAAATTAAAAGAAACAACCATATTGGTTCTCTCGCTCTTTTTTTCCACGTATCCTAATATGTTTCAGTTTCATTTTAAGTTCAAAAAGTACGAAAAGTGCAAGTAACACGAACAAGTCTATTTTTGGAAAAAGGATCGAATCGATTCAGAATCATGCATCTCGAATTATCAAGAGGCACGGTAGTGCCTATTATTACGCGAAACTGCGAGTTGAAACGAGGTGAGATATTCATATCTCAGGAATGGCTGAACCGATCGACGTTTTTTAGTCCCAATCGATTCAGCCTTAAAAATAGGAAGAAAAGTGTTCTTGTGCTTTTTGTGTACGTTGTCTCTAAGTGGAGATATTTTAAGATTAAAGTCTGAATTACAGAAATTACGATTCAGTAAGAAAGTAAGAAAGAAACGCTAGACCGCCGAGGAGAGGGGATTTGTGCTTCTCGTTTTTCCGACATCAGAGGCGTTACGAGCGCGTTGAAGAAATAAAGACCAGCGAGTGTGAGTGAGCAAGCGATAGGGAACAAGATAGAGAAGAATGTTGGTAGAACAGGAGGTGAAATAAAAATAAAATATTGCTAGTTTATTTATTTTATATATATTATACAGCACGTGAATTCGAGTCGAACACGAGCAACGTGATCGCAACGTTGGTAATTTACGTCGAGCAATGAGCGACAGCGAAGGTTTGACAATCGCGCATTTCGGTTTTGAAGCTTCTTAACCTCAAAGATATCACAATGCTGCGCTCACATTTTCGACTGAAAGTTGACTTGTCCAAGTTTTTTCACGATGTGCGTCGGATCTGCTAAATTTTTATTCATTAATCACTAAGATATTTGGCATAAGAGAACCATTTCATTTGTTGTTGAACGATGCCGAATATCTGCCACCGATGGAGGATATTCGCATTCTCATCGAAAACGAGACGATCAAGTAAGTATAATTCTTTAAAATGAAGTTTTAAACTTAACTTTTGATATATTTTGATATATTTTTAGTCCAAATATGTTTTATGCGTTTATTCATTAATATTATTTGTATGTAATTAATATAATCTTATTCTTATAGAGTAATTCCTGGATCTGGCATACAGAACGAAGTTTTAAATGTATTAATTACTATATAGCAGACTAATAATTACAAAAATTTCTCTAAGGCTAAAGCATGTAACAATATTTCACTTGATAAGGTTGTCGAAACAACAGATGATATAACTGAGAAAATAGGAATAAATGCAAGTAATGGATTGGATATATCTGACGATACTTTGAATGATACAGATTCAGCTTTGATATGTTAGTATATTTCACTTATATTGCACTAAAACAAATATAATAATCTTTATAATATAATTAATGAATTATATTTATTTTTAGATAATACAAGAAATGTTATGTTTACTACTGCAATTGATTATACAGAAGCAGATGCAGATTCAAAGGTTACGGATTAAAGTAATATAAATGAAAGTTGTAATACATTCAAATTACAAAAAACTAATTATATGAAAGAATATTAAGAATAGATAAAAGATAAAAAAATATATTTCAATAAGGTCGTCGGCCCCTTCTTCCTCTTCATGCGCTATATCTGGGCAATTTTCCAATTGCTTGTATAACAGATAATATAGTTTGTATATGCGATATCTGCCACCGATGGAGGATATTCACATTCTCACCGAAAACAAGACGATCAAGTATAATTTTTTTTAATATAAAGTTTTATACTTAACTTTTAATATATTTTTAGTTGAAATAGGTTTTATGCGTTTATTCATTAATATTATTTGTATGTAGTTAACTTACAGTCTTATTCTTATAGAGTAATTCCTGGATCTGGCATACAGAACGAAGTTTTAAATGCATTAGTTACTATATATCAGATACTAATAATTACAAAAATTTCTCTAAGGCTAAAGCATGTTACAATATTTCACACGATAAGGTTGTCGAAATAATAGATATTATGATTGAGAAAATAGGAATAAATGCAAGTAATGGATTGAATATATCTGATTCTTTGAATGATACGGATTCAGCTTTGATGTTAGTATATTTTATTTATATTACACTAAAACAAATTGAATCTTTATAATACAATTAATGAATTGTATTTATTTTTAGATAATAATAAACAAAATAATAAACATAATGTTTACTACTGCAATTGATTATACAGAAGCAGATGCAGATTCGA
Organism: Harpegnathos saltator; assembly: GCF_003227715.2. Lineage (NCBI taxonomy): Eukaryota > Metazoa > Arthropoda > Insecta > Hymenoptera > Formicidae > Harpegnathos > Harpegnathos saltator. Next base: position 115,255 of record NW_020230342.1, on the reverse strand, counting down.
AGGTTACGGATTATAATATTAACTTATATATTATATATTATTATTATATAGTATTTACTGTTTTTTGCAGATTTTGAAACTTGTCGATGACTATACAGGGTATCTTATAACTAATCTGGCAGAGTTCGTAGAGAAATAGGGCGGGTTGAGATAAATATAAAAGTCCCATATTATTTTATGAGATTCGCAATAATTATCGAGTTATTAAGGACAGAAATTAGAGGAATGAGCGCGCACCAAGACGTTATGGGAGGAGCATCTAGCCGCTCAGGCTAGAGAGCACTGCCCAGTCGACAAAGGAACTGTTGCCGGCGCGCGGCGAGGGGAAGGACAACGCGCCAATGTTTATGTTCTTACCTCGCCGCTCCAACATCCCGCCGCACCGCGTCTAAGCTCGCGCCGAAATGGCCGCTGAATATTCGTGATTACAATTACGAGATTATTTTATGAGGTACCACAGATAGCTCATATTGAATTGTAAAGTTCAAGGTTCAAAAGATATTATGATGTAGTATGATATTTGATCAAGGAAAACATCGAAAAGGAGAAAGCGATAGAGAGCGATGAGATCTACAGAAATTCTCATTGTTTTCTATCGCAATCTATCGTTTTGCTGCATCGGATCCGAAAGAAATGATATCGCGTAAAGATAGAGTACGATGAACACTTTTCATCGTACTCTATTGTACTCTATCGTTAGGAGAATATTTAATTGTTAGAGTATGATAGAATTCGCGTAGGGACTCATCGTGTCCTATTGTCTTATTCAAGTCTACACGGAAAATATGTTTGGTTGAATGAACCAATTTTCTGACGAAATGAGAGAGAGAGAGAGAGAGAGAACGATTAAGAAATTTTGATTGAGAATAGCACAATTTTGTTTAAGTTAACCATAAACCTTGATGAATTAGACTCAGTGTTAATATTTTCAGTTAATATTTCTCTGTATCGTTCATATTTCATTTGCAAGCTGTATTATGGACCAAACATTTTTACCATATATCATACATAAATTGTTGTCTTATATCGTAATTCTTGTCAGTAGTATATTAACGACAGAAGGAACTGAAAGTTCTGTATCGTACAATTGCGAAAAGAGGACCATCGTTGTCAATGGTGCACCAACGATACTCGGCATAAAATTGATTCCTAGGTATAATCGCGATACAACGCAAATCCGAGTATGTTATTTTGACACGTTATTTTTATGCGTTATGGATTTGGGAAGAGGAAAAAAATGTAGCCGATATAAAAAGTTTTTCTGAAATATCTGGAATTAATCCTTTGAGCCTGCGTAGACTAGGTGGTAATCCTACGCCTTTAGATGTTTTGAAAGAAGTCTTGAATGAAGATTTTTGGGACACTATAGTAGAAGAGACGAATAGATATGCCAGACAAGTGATAGAAAAAGAAGGTTGTGTAACAAAAAAAAACCAAAGGTGGTTTCCTGTAAGTTCTGATGAAATGAAAGCTTATATTGCATTATGCATCTTGATGTCGCAAATGAAGAAGCCAAAAATACATATGTATTGGTCAAAAAGATATGCAATAAGTACTCCAATTTTTGCCAGCACTATGCCACGCGATAGATTTTTTGATATTTCAAGCTTTCTACATTTTACGGATAATGAAAAGGAAAATAAAGATGACAGAATAAGAAAGATTAGAAATATAGTGGATTACCTAAATACTAAATTTTGTTTTGTACCTTTATACTCCTGATAGTGAAGTAGCTATTGATGAATCGTTAATGAAATTCAAAGGTCGATTGAGTTTTATTCAATTTATTGCCTCCAAAAGAGCTCGTTTTGGCATAAAATTTTATAAACTTTGCGAATCTACATCAGGTTATTGTATTCGTTTCAAAATTTATGTTGGCAAGGATAAAATCCAGGGAAGTGATATACCTGCTACTGAGAGTGTAGTCACGGAAGTGGCACAGCCTATTTTAAAAAAAGGTTACACGTTGTATATGGATAATTTTTATTCATCACCACATTTATTTCTGACCTTACTAAAAAATGATACGAATGCTGTTGGAACTGTTCGGAAAAACAGGAAGAATATGCCAAAGGTGTTTTCTTCAATGAAGTTGAAAAAAAGAGAAGTCAAAACTTTATCCAGTCACGGTTTATTGGCTTTGAAATGGAGAGATAAAAAAGACGTTCACATACTTAGCACGAAACATTCAAATGCTGATTTCATAAACACAGGCAAAAGGAGAAAAAATGAAGGTGGCGATAGCGAAAATATTATAAAACCGGCATCTGTGCTTGAGTATAATAAAGGTATTGGAAGCGTTGATAAACAAGACCAATTGCTAGCGTGCTTCCCAGTTATGAGAAAATGTGTAAAGGGTTATAAGAAAATGTTTTTTTATCTAATAGATATGGCCTTTTATAATGCTCATGTTTTATATTCTAAAATCAACTGCACAACCAAGGCAGGCATTACTTCCTTTCGTTTAGCTATTGCCGAAGAATTGCTGGAGCAATTGTCATTGCCAAATTATAAACGTCGTGGACGTCCGTCAAGTAGCGATACACCATTTCGTTTGGCAGCGAAAAATTGGGCACACTTTCCTGAGAACATTCCGTCAACTAAGTCCAAGCAACACCCTGGAAAAAGGTGCCGTCTTTGTTATAAGCATAATATTAGGAAAGAGACTACATGGCAGTGCAAACAATGCAAAGTAGCACTGCATTTACCTACTTGCTTTGAAAAATATCACACTCTGCATAATTATTAGTAATTGGTTTTTTGTTATAGCTTGAATTTATTTCATTTAGTTTTATTTTGTTGTTATTAATTTATTTTTGTTTTGCAATTCTAATTACTTGAAGACATCTTAATACTACATATGTCACCAATATTTTAGAAATAAATAAATTCTTACGTAAAATGTACTGCTTTTACATACTACTCCAAGCAACCAAAAATTATATCCGTTCCACATGCAAATATTTTCTCAAATAAATCCGTACCCAAGGGGTTAAACAAAAAGGCAAAAAAGGCGCCAAGTACAAGCGCAACACGTATTGTGCTATTTTTAGAAATTTCAAATTCAAATTATTTTTTTAAGTATGTATGTGTACATAACATAAGTTTTTAAAAGTAAAACTTATACAAAAAAACTGATATATTAAAACAGTAGCGCCAGCTGAAAAATCGTATACTTAATATTTTTAGAAATTTCAAATTCAAATTATTTCCTTTTTTTAAGATATATATTATGTACATAACATAAGTTTTTACAAGTACAAATGATATCATGTTACAACAATTTTACACGCTTATTAGTAGTGTCCAATATTTAATTTATCATTATTTATTACAACACTGAGTTATATGATTGTTTTACTTGTTGTAATAATGTACTTAACATAACTTTATACAAATAAAAATGATATCGTGTTATAAAATTTTAACACGTTTATTAATAGTGTTCAATATTTAAAAAAGATATCTTTTTAAAGCTTATTACAAATTCAAATTATTTTTTTTAAGTATATATGTGTACATAACATAAGTTTTTACAAGTAAAACTTATACAAAAGGAGTTATATATTAAAACAGTAACGCCAACTGAGAAATCATATACTTCATATTTTTAGAAATCTCAAATTCAAATTATTTCCTTTTTTTAAGATATATATTTATTATGTACATAACATAAGTTTTTACAAGTAAAAATGAAATTTATTAGAACACTGAGTTATATGATTATTTTACTTGTTGTTATAATGTACATAACAAAAGTTTTTACAAGTAAAAATGATATCGTGTTATAAAAATTTAACACGTTAATTAATAGTGTCAAAAATTTAAAAAATCTTTTTAAAGGTTATTATTATTCAAGAAAATTCAAGATGAACTGACTACAATAGATGTCAATAACATAAATTTTTACAAAATTTATCATTATTTATTAGAACACTGAGTTATATGATTATTTTACTTGTTATTATAAAAATTAATTATTATAACAATGCAATAAAAAATATTTAATACAAAAAATTTTGGCGCGGCTGCACCAAAAACTATATCGAATATGTATATACATAAAAGTCAAATTAGATATAAAACATTACACCGTATGCATAGACAGAGAATTTACAAGTACATTTTATTATAATAAAAATACTGTCATGTATGTATTACACAAGTTTTAATTACTGTATTAATATTGGGTGAGTGCAAAAGTTCGTGCGGAGTTTGTGAGTAAAAGTCACACAGTAATTAGGCAAACAAAAATCTTTATTCAATCAATGATATATTCTCCATCGTTTTCTGTAATCTTTTCCCAACGTTCTGGCAGCATACGGATGCCTCGATCATAAAAACTGCGCGGTTTAGATTCGAAGAACGAAGAGACGCCGTTTTTTAAGGCCTCCACAGAGTCAAAGTTTTTTCCATTTAAATAATTTTGCAATGACCGGAACAAATGATAGTCAGATGGTGCGATATCAGGAGAATACGGTGGATGCGTTAAGACATCCCATTTCAGGCTCTTCAGTTTGCGCAGCGTCTTTTTCGAAACGTGTGGTCTGGCGTTGTCGTGATGAAAAACGACTCCCTTGCGATTTGACAAAATCGGACGTTTCTCTTTTATTTCTCGATTCAGATTGGTTAATTGGCGACAGTACTTGTCCGAATCAATCGTTTCGCCAGCGGGGAGAAGCTCGAAATAGATTATGCCCTTGCAATCCCACCAAACAGAGAGCATCACCTTCATCGGGTGCAAACTGGCCTTTGGCATTGCGTCACCATGTTCACCTGATTGTTTCCATGTCCGTTTGCGCTGAACATTGTTGTAGAGGACCCATTTCTCATCGCCCGTCACTAGTCGATCCAAAAACGACTCGTTATTGAGCCGCCCGAGTAAAGAAACGGCTGCAGAAATTCGTTTGATTTTGTTCTTCTCGGTCAGCAAATGGGGCACCCATATATCGAGCTTCAAATTGAATTCCATCTTTTTTAAACGCCGAAAAGCGGTTGATCGGTCAACGTTTAGTGCTGTAGCAACTTCTTCTGTTGAAATTCGCGGATTATTGAGCACTAAAGTACGCAAAACATCGTCATCAATGTCAGAAGGTCGACCAGAGCGTGGCTCGTCTTCAAGGTTAAATTCTCCGCGCCGAAATTTAGCAAACCATTTTTCCACAGTTCGTTTAGCTGATGCTTCATCCTGATAAACATCCTGAATGTTTTTTACGGCTGCGGCAACGTTTATTCCCTTCCGAAACTCGTAAAGCATAACATGCCGTAAATGCACCTTATCGATACTCATTTTTAAAGTGATATTTCTCGAAGCAGTTTGTATGAAAACAAATGATTTTTTTTTAATAACAGCTGAAGACGTCACCTTTCCAACGTTATATAATATGTAGATGGAAGTATTAATGACAACACTTTACGACGCTTATAACTCCATCTATTGAAACTCCGCACTCACCCAATATAAATTTTACATATAATCATTTTTACTTGTAAATAAAAATATGCTTGTAAAAACTTATGTTACGTATACGTAGCGCTTGTACTTGGCGCCTTTTTTTACCTTTTTATTTAAAAAGGTAAGTTTTATATGAAACCAAACGGGAGATCAGGAACGGCAACTACATACAACTATATATTGCATTGTTCGAATAGGTTATAGAGGCTACGTTTCGATATTCACTGCCAGTGCTGAAAATACATAGTTTGTGTCACATATACTATAGATTTTCAGTATTGGCAGTGAATATCAGAACGCAGTAGTCTATATTCCATTTGGGATGCGTTCCATTTTATGATTACAAACATTCACGTATAAATATGATAAACAACATAGTTTAAAACTAATAGCTATCACATTCCGTGTAAATAATTTGAACTTTGACTTTTATAATAAATAAATATGATATAGCAGTATAATATAGCTTATAAACAATAATTATATATAATATATACAGAAATATTATATAACATACAAGTTATAACAATATTAACGTGTTATATAACATATCACATTCCAGTTATGTGGCTGTTACTTTTTTATAACCAGTAAATAACTGACAATATAACAGTTTTATTTTAGTGTTATATTATATTAATGCAAGAAGATTATATTATCTCAACGTTAACATATAGTATAACATTATAGTATATTATATTATAGTATAGTATATAGTATAACATTATAGTATAACAATCTGGTATAACATTCGTTATATTACATGTTACTTCTGAGTCGTATTGCAGTTACATTTTGTGTTTGCTGTGTATATATCAGGTGTAGTAAAAAGAAATCCATTATTTTTGCATGAAATTGAAGGCTTTAATTACCATAGTTAGAATGATCCGATTTAGGTCAAATATGCGCCGTTTTGTTCAATAACTTGTTGCCATTTTGAAGGTAATTTCATTATGTCTCTCTCATAGAAGCCCTCGTCCCTATTGGCAAAAAATTGAGACAGTCGATTTTCACAAGCCTCTCTTGAAGCGACATTTTCACAAGCAAAATTGTTCGCCATGGACAGGAACAGATGGTAATCACTTGGTGCCAGGTCCGGACTATAAGGTGGATGCATAAGAACCTCCCAACCAAGCTCCCGGAGCTTCTGACGAGTCACTATCGATGTGTGTGGCATGGCGTTGTCCTGATGGAACACAATTCCTCTCTTATTGGCCAAAGCTGGCCGCTTTTGGGCGATTGCTTCCTTCAGACGGTCCAATTGTTGACAGTACAGTTCCGAGTTAAGAATTTTGCCGTATGGGAGCAGCTCATAGTAGATAATTCCCTGCCAATCCCACCAAACACACAGAAAAACCTTCCTGGCCGTCAATTCTGGCTTGGCCACCGTTTCCGCCGGCTCACCGCGATTCGACCATGACCGTTTTCGCTTGACGTTGTCGTAAGTGATCCACTTTTCATCACCAGTGACCAACCTCTTCAGAAATGGGTCGATTTTGTTGCGATTCAGCAGCGATTCGCAGATGGAAATTCGATCCATGAGGTTTTTTTTCGTTAACTCGTGTGGCACCCATACATCGAGCTTCTTTTTGTATCCAGCCTTATTCAAATGGTTCCAAACAGTTTCTTGTGCAATCTTTAGCTCTTGGGCAATCCAAACAGTGCTTACATGACGGTCGGACTCGACAATGTCCATGATTTTATCGATATTTTCGACAATTGGCCTTCCAATGCGTGGTGCATCTTTGACATCGAAATTACCGGAACGGAATCGACGAAACCAAAATTGCGCGTGATTGGCCGTTACAGTATCAGGACCATAAACACTATTCACATTTTCAGCCGCCTGGCTTGCGTTTTCGCCTTTATCGAAGAAAAACTGTAAAATATAGCGTATTTTCTCTTTGTTAGTGTCCATCTTTGACGTGCGCTCAAACAAAACTGAGTCAACTAATCACAAAACTGTCAGAAAAGTTTTTTTAGTACGAAATCTCATCTTTCTAACGCCATCTAGTGGAACCCGATCGGACTTATACAACGCGAGATACAGATAACTAAAGCCATCTATTGGAGAAATAATGGATTTCTTTTTACTACCTGATATATGATATAATAATACTTTTTTTATGTTCGCAGGTCGAGTCATCGTGGGATTTCGTGGGATGCTTTTAAACAATCAGGTAAGTATAGGATAATAAATTAAAAGAAACTAATATTGATATTTCCCGGTTGTAGGATGTTCACGAGGAACACCGTCCCTTTAATCCTACCACCGCGGTGGTCGCATCGCAGGTATGTATTATATCAGGTACGTGTATCGCGAAGACTAGGTTCTTTCCAGGACTCGAGGTCGCATTCTTTCTCGCTCGAGGTCCGCGAGGTCCAAACTTAAATTATATATTAAAACGCCTAGTCGCATCATAAACTAAAACTTAACAATAATAAATTTTATCCGACGGATTCGCACAGTCATTTCTGACTGATCTCGATATCACTACGTCTCGCGATCACATGATATCTCTCTCGAGCGGTCAGTCCCGAGGATCTACCCGGGTCCAGTCAGCTAGTGTAGAAGGACTCGCCTGCCGTCTTCGTCGTCGTCATTTCCTCCGAGTCGGGGTTCAGGATCTTCTCCCTTGCACGTCTACTTCGTGACCTCGAGGTCCTCGGGGGTCAGGATACTCCGGGTCACACCCTCGGGGTCAGGATGGTCCCGATCACGGCTCTCGAGATCCTGCAGATCCCGATCACGTCTCTCGAGATCCTGATGATCCCGATCTCGTGCCTCGAGATCTTGGACTCACACCTCGAGATCCGGCTGATCCCGGTCTCGTGCCTCGAGATCTTGGTCTCGCACCTCGAGATCCGGCTGATCCCGGTCACGTACCTCGAGATGCTGATGATCCCGATCACGTACCTCGGGATCAGGCCGATCCTGGACGGGCCTCTCGATGTCAGGATGGTCACTTACGGTCCTCTCCTGGTCTGGACGGTCTCGTACAGTCCACTCCTGGTCCGGATGGTCTCGTACGGTTCTCTCCTGGTCCGGACGGTTAGGTTGTAACCGGACGCCGAGTCCTTCCTCGAGTCCGAGGGGTGAAGATTGCAGATCCACAAGGTATGGAATAAGGTTGGTCGCCACCCGTCCTCTTTGTTGTCGCACGGCGCAGCACTCTGTAGGGATGGACGGGGATCCCGAGATAAGCAACACCGCACTTCGCAGTGTAATTCACTTTGTTTATTGTTCTGTTTGAATACACAAGGTCGACTACTTACACCCGGTGGCGTCTATATGCTGCGGCGAGGGCGCACCCCGATCGCCGAGTCGATTTACGCAGTAACGTCGCGTTCACGGAGCGGCCCTTCACAAGACCGGAGGTCTCGACGGTCTAGGACCAACTGTTTGTACGGACGTTGCTTGCGCGCCTTCCGCACTCTCAAACTCTCTCTCTCACTCCTCCTCTCTCTCTTTCGTTCCGTCGCTCTCTCCAATCGTGTCAAGTCCGCTTCCCCATCTCGGACGCTAACATGCGCACGCATGCGCAGACGTCGGCAGTCGAGCAACATAAATCTTTTATAATATGATTATCAAACCAAAACATATTCTTATAAAACTCGTATAAACAATATAAACTTATATATATATATATACATGCTTAAATACTAATATGATCTTTTTCTGTTCCAGGTTTGACGGCAGCGCGGGACATCGTGGGACATCGTGAGACGTCGCGGGATGCCACCAAACACCGGTAAGTATAACAAAAACCAGACTTATAAATGATTTCTTTCAGGTCACGGATCTCGTGGTCAACGGGCCTTCGAGATCTTTCTCAGGTAAGTCGTTCCAGGTAAGTATCTTACAATACGTAGACTAGGTAATGATCACGGGATCATAATGATCCTTGGTCTCGCAAAACAAAATAAAAGATTCTATAACGCCTAGTCGCTGGGTATAATAAACTAAAAACGATATTCTTAAATAACGGATCCTAAGTCACCTCGGGAGATCCCGGCCCTATTCGGTAGCCTACTCGTGATCACCGATCGCTCGAGGTCACTGTAGGTATCGCTTATGATATCCACAGAGATCTTTCGCGATCACCAGTGACTCGAGATCACGTTCGGTGATCTCCCGAGATCACTTAGGATATCTAAAGTCTACTCCGAGTCGGCAAGCCATCTCATGATCACGTGCTGGTCGTGATCTGTACCTTCATCAGGATCCTCTGCATGCTCGTCCTTTCGGCCTAGGTCCACTGGGTCAGGATCGCTGCTCCTCTGTTGATCTCGGTCCTCGGTGGTCAGGATCTCGGGGTCAGGATGATCCCTGGCAGGCATCTCGGGGTCCGGCTGATCCCTTGTCGACATTTCGGGGTCATAAAGATCCCTCAGCATCATCTCGGGGTCAGGATGATCCCGGATAGACCCTTCGCGGTCCGGATGATCCCTGGAGGACGTCTCGGGGTCAGGATGATCCCGGATAGACCCTTCGCGGTCCGGATGATCCCTGGAGGACGTTTCGGGGTCAGGTTGTAACCGGACGAAAAGTACGTGCTTGAGCACGTAATCCGAAGCTGCAGGTCCTTTTGATTAATATATCGGTCGCCACCCGTCCTGATCCGTTCGTGCCGTGCCCGCGTCTCTTCCAGGGAGGACGGGATCGCCGGAAGGCATCGCAGCACTCTCCTATATCACCAGATTTGGTTTATTTGTATATTATCACAATACACACCGTATCTTAAACGCGGAAACACTTCGCGCATCGACCAACGTCGCGGGGTTTTCGCGGCTCGTTACGCTCACTACGCGTCTAGAGGGGATTCGGAGGAGCGGTCAACACACGCGTCCGTCCGGGCCGGTTAGTCACGGAAGACTCCCTTTTCACGCTTACGCGCTTCTCACAATTTTGAATCGGCCATGGATCCCTATCTAGACGCGTAACTCTCGCTTCGCTCCGCCCGCGTCGATGTAGAGGTCGCTTCACTCACTTAGGCGGCGCTATTCTTCACCGTACAAAATGAACAGTTCTCTGACTTACCGATTTACCGTACGGCTCGCTCGCCCTAATAAACATTTGTATCAAAAAATATAAAATAAAATAATATATATCTCTATATCTATATATATCTCTACGCCGTCAATATTTCGTCGCCGCGTGACCGTCTCTTAAAATAATAATCGCATAACAAAAAATAGTTAACCCTGATCCGATTACAACAATTCGTCGCCGCGGGACTTCTGCATCTCGAGTCGTCACTCAAGTTCTTTTAGACGCTCGCGTTAACAAAAACTAAACATTTCTTAAACAAATTGGTTTTAACGAAAACTAAACTTATGCTTCTCTACCAATCGCATGGCGGTGTTTTCAGCCTTTTCTCGAGATCGAACTCAAGCAGCACTTCAGTCCGATTTTTCAGGACTTGCGGCTCTGACCTTCACTCGCGACCCGTCTCGAGATCCTTTCGCGATCTCGAGGCCGGTCGCGAGTCCCTTGGGTCCTGCTTAAGCCTTGCCTCTGAGCCTGCTTCCTGAGTCCGACCTCGAGATCGACTGAAGATCGTCTCGGGGTTACCCGACTTGGTCTCGAGATCGACCTCGAGTCTATCCCTCGCTGCCGAACATCTTCTCGAGTTCTTCCTGTAGAGGATCCTCTCGGTCCGGTTGTCCCTGGTACTGCTCCTCTTCGTCAGGTTCCGTCGGGTGCTGCTCCTCGTCGTCAGGTTCGTTGCGTCCGCGATCTCGGGGTCCGGTTGACTTAAGTCCTGGGCTTGGGTTTGGTTCGTTTAGGTTAGGTTGTAACCGGACGAAAAGTACGTGCTTGAGCACGTATGGTTAGGTTGTAACCGGACTGCGAGTCCTTCCTCGGGTCCAGAGGGTAAAGAATGCAGGTTCTAGAGGTTCGATAAGATGGTCGCCACCCGTCCACTTGGTTATACCACGGCGCAGATTTCCGAAGACGGACGGGGATCCCGGAACAAAGTTCTAACACCGTGTATTTCACAAAAGTCTTTATTCTCAACCTTTTACACAAAAGGGTCACTATCCGCCGTTACTTACTCGCCTATTCGCGGGGGTCGTCGCGTCTGCGGGGGTTTACGAGCATTCGCTAGCACGCGTCCGACCGCTGTGGCTGCTCGAGCGAGACTCTCTCTTTATTTAATGTCGCACGCGACGGAGTGCTTTCACATACGCGTTCGGTCTGCTCTGGGGTTCGAGAGCTACTAACTTGGCGCCTTCGCGCCTTCCGCATCTTCACACAGTCCGTGGAGTGTGTGGAGATGCGGAACCTTATTTCCCGAACCGAACACATAGTCACGCTCCTCCGTGGGTTCGTCTAGAGGGCGTTCTCCCCGGTCGGTATTACCGACTTCGACGTTATAGAAATAAACTCGGCTTATAAAATTATAAAATAAACTTTGCTCGCTTTTTTAGACTTATCGCAGACGCTGGCTACTCGCACTCTATACCGTGTTCATGATAACGCTTCAGCAGTGCGCGCACAGGCGCAGATGGCGTTTATAACAAATAATAGATATTCCTCATATAATGATTAATAACAAAATTGTAAAATCTTCTTATGACTATCTTAATATTAATAATACAAAAATATATATATATATGGCTATATATGATTATATAATAATATTTCTTTTATGTTTGCAGGTCGAGTCATCACAGGACTTCGTGGGATGCTTCTACATAATCAGGTAAGTATAAAATAATAAACTAAACAAAACTAATATAAATCTTTTCCGATTATAGCAGGTACGTGTATCGCAAAGACTAGGTTTTACCGGGACTCGAGGTCACACTCTTACCTCCTCTAAGTCCTCGAGGTCCTAACTAAAATTATATAATAATAAGCCTAGTCGCATAATAAACAAAAATATAACATAACTTTTGATCGGTTTCGTGCAGTCATTTATGACTGACCTCGAGATCCTTTGATCTCGCGATTACCTGATCTCTGTCTCGAGGTCTACTCGGGACCAGTCAGCCACTGCAGAAGAACTCGCCTGTCGTCGTCTTCGTTGTCGTTCCCTCCGGGTCGATGCTCCGGGTCTTCACCCTCGCACATCTGCTTCATGATCTCGGGGTCCTCGGGGTCCGGATACTCGTGGTCACTTCCCCCGGGGTCAGGATCCTTCGGGTCACGTCCCTCGAGGTCAGGATGATCCCTATCTCGTGTCTCGAGATCCGGTTCTCGCACCTCGAGATCCCGTTGATCCCGGTCACTCACCTCGAGATCCTGATGATCCCGATCTCGGGTCTCGTGATCCGGTTCTCGCACCTCGAGATCCCGCTGATCCCAATCCTGCATCTCGAGATCCTGATGATCCCGGATGGACCTCTCGAGGTCAGGATGGTCACTTACGGTCCTCTCCCGGTCCGGATGGTCCTGGATACTCCTATGCTGGTCCGGATGGTGCTGGTTGCTCCTCTCCTGGTCCGGACGATCCTGGATGCTCCTCTCCAGGTCCGGATGCTCCTTGCACGGTTCGGATGGTCCTGGCTTGGCCCTGGGCGTTTGGTTGGTATTGTTAGTTTTAGTATGGTTAGGTTAGGTTGTAGCCGGACCAGAATGGGGTGTTTGAGCACCGTGTCCGAAGATGCAGGTCCTTTACGGACTAAAAGTTGGTCGCCACCCGTCCGATGAAGTCTCGTGCAGCGGCTTCCTCCCAGATGAGGACGGGATCACCAGAAAGGAACTCAACACTTCCGAAAAGTCGAGAAAATATCTTTTATTCGTTCGTTATATACACAGTCACGATCCGCTCGTTTGCGGCGTAATATAAAAGGTACGTGGAACTTTCTACGCGTATAATAAACTAAATATTCGCGAGATAAGTATATCGGCGCGATTCTTCGGTGCGGTAAGGACGTCGCACAAGACTCGATGTCGGGTTTCAGTCAACGGCACTTTACGCGATACTACGCGTCGGTTTGGGTTTCGGAGGAGCTCACTCAAACGCGTCCGTCCGGGCCGGTTCGTCGTTAACGACTCTCTTGCGCTTTCGCGCGCTTCGCCTCTTGAGAGGAAGACCATTGATCCTCTCCAGAGGCGAAACTTACATTTCGATCCGTGCCCGGCGTCGTGGGTTTCCCTAGAGGGCTCTTCGCCGTGTCGGTATTACCGACATCAACGAGTTTACGCTCGCGCGCCTTCCGCTTCATAGTACAGATTCGGGGACTCTATATTAACGCAGTCACCAAGTCTCAACGCGTTTTGACCGTTTTAGCACCCGTGGGTTTACATAGGGGGCGCTAATTTTACCGACATTAACTATTTTAAGCCGGAGCGCTTTCGGCTTAATAGGACAGGTTCGAGAACTCTCTATAAGCGCACTAACGGAGTTTCGACGCGTTTTAACCATTTTGGTACCCGTGGGTTTGCGTAGAGGGCGCTGGTCTTTACCGACATTGATTATTTTAATTCGGCGCACGTTCTCCTTAATAGAACAGGTTCGAAAACTCCTTATTAGCGCACTGACGAAGTTTCGACGCGTTTTGACCATTTTAGCGTCCGTAGGTTTACGTAGAGGGCGCTGGTCTTACCGACGTTAAATAAAATTTGTCCAAACTTAAAATTAATAATTCTAACTGATTTCTAAACATTTCCCGAACGTCTGTACATAAAATTTATAATAATATATAAACATATATTTGTAGGTAACAATATAACTCCGTTGGACTTGACTCAAGGTAAGTATAATGTAACTAAAAGTTATTCTATTAATTCTTTACTTTGTTGCAGATCATCGTGGGATACCCTCAGATGCTGCTGATCAACGGTAAGTATAAATTAATCTTCATTTTTATATTAATCTAATTTCTATTTTGTTGCAGGTCTTCGTGGGATGAAGCTCAATGCAACGGATCTCGAAATATCAAAATTAAACAGTTTTTTAATTCTGAAAAATCTTAAGTACCACTCGAACCGCACTCATCCTTTTTCAGGGATACTGGAGTGTTGCTCGAGAGGCTTCTTTAGTCACCCTTGAGTCATTCCGAAGTGATGCTTGAGTCGCTGAATCACGTATCTCAGAGAGTACTCAAGAACCTCCCTGAGTCAGTCTTTTTTGTGTCTAAAGTATGTCTTGGGTACCACTCAAAGTGCTTCTCGAGGACATACGCTACTGTCTTAAGATTATGTCTAAAGTGAATCCTAAGGTCTCTCAAGACTGATCCCGAGCACTTCCCGAGTATGGTTCGAAACAGGTGAGCAGATGCTCAAGCATCATCGCGAGTTATTACCCTCAGTAGATACTCGATTGTCTTGAGCATCACTCCAGCCCTGCCTTAAGTAGGTTCTATTTGTCGCCAGTTCTACTCACATATCTTAAGTCTTGAAACCCAAATCTTGAAACTCAAAGATTTTAATATAATAATAAAATAAACCAAATATATCTACTAATCGATCTTAATCATAATTTATAACATATCGTGGGTACTTAAGAACTACTTAAGTCTTGCTCGGATACAACTTACGTCTCTAGGGATCCACTTTACGGGCTTTGCTTGGATCTCCATCTTGGACGGCTTCCTCCTTCTCTGAGTTCTGCTGGTCGCGTCCCTGCGATTCCGGATCAGGACGGCCCTGGTCAGGTTCTCCTTGGTCAGGTCCTTCCTGGTCCGGATTCCCCGATGACTGCTCCAGAGTTGTCCTCTCAGAGTCCGGCTGGTCACTAGTTGACAACGTCAGGCTGCTCCTGGTCAGAGTCTTCGTAGTCCGGATACCCAGGGTCAGGTTCTGTCTGTTGCTCCTGATGGCTGGTTGGTCTGGTTAGATTATAACCATCCTCATCCCCGGCCGCCGTCCCCGGTTGGTTATAAGAAAGCCGCATCTTGATATTAGTTGCTTTGCTTTCTACAATGGACGGTCGTCCACTTTTTCCTGCGCCGCTCGAGTTCGCCTGTGATCGGTTTGCGCTTTCGGCCTCCGGCCTCCAGCCTTTTGCAGCGTGGGCCTGCTGCACACTCCCGCCTGAGGGTGTGTTCGCGGTCGTTTCGTCCGTGGACCCAGCCTCACTCGAGTTAGCTTGTGATTGTCGGGCGAGGATGATGTTGGCCGCTTCAAGTTTTTCCTTGACTTTTTGTCTATATCTTTGATTTGCGAATTTTTTCATGTATTTTCTGTGTTTTTCTCGCTCTTTCTGCAGGGTTGATAATGATTTCCCTCTTGATTGTTTTGTTTTGGATGATTTAGTGTCTCTGTTTGATTCTGACGTTTTTCGTGAATGTCTATCATCACTGTATGGCTTTATTGTTCTTCTTGAATGCCTGTCATCTTTGTGTGATTCTGTCGTTCTTCGTGTATGCATGTCGTCTCTATGTGATTCCGTTGTCTTTCGTGAATGCTTATCATGATGGTGATGTTTTCTCTTTGACGGTGGGCTGTCAGATTCAGTTTCCTGGAGACGTTTTTGTATTTGTGCTTTAGTTTTTCCGAGTCGTTCTAAACTTACTCGTGGTTCCTTGGTGTGTTTTTCTGTTGATGTCGCTGGTGTTGGCGATCTATTTTCTTTTTCACTGCTATCTCTTTTGAATAAACGAGATTGTCCAGTTTTGTATATTTGGTATTTTTCTGAGCTCGACCTTGTCTTTCTGGATGTGTTGCTTGTTCTTCGGTCTTCATTTTGTGTATATTCGGGGTCAGAAAAAACCCATGGTTGTCCCTCTGGTGACGGAGGTTTTTCTGCTTTTCTTTGAGACGACGTTGATTTTAAACTTGATCGGCTGGTTTCTCTTGGTTTGTTATCCTTGTCTCTGCTTCGTGATGGTCCTGGTTTGGGATTTTGTTGTTTCTCTACGTCTTCTGATGACGATGTGTTTTCGAGTTTCTTGATTCTTTCGTTACATTCGTTTAGGATGCGTTCTATTTTTGCGATTTTCTTTTGTAACCGTTGTTCCTTGGTCTTCTCAAGTTCCTCGATCTTTTTGCGTTTCTCCTCTATCTCTCGTTTGAGGCTGTCGTATCTTTTCCTCTGCTTATCGTAATTCATTTTGAATCTGCAATTTGAAAAGAGAGACGCACTCATTAGAGTGTTCCCACTATTGTTTGACGAGGTCTGTGTGATCTCGCTAATTTTTTGGTGATGACTTGTGATTGATTCAAGTCTGTGTCTTATTTGGGTGGGTTTTAGTTAGGGTGGGTGTCATATTTGGATAGAGTTATGTGAAATTTAGTGTCTACGTCGGGGTTGCGCTCCCGCCATTTCGCTTTTTCCGTTTGCAGTCGTCCTTGGGTAATCTCATAACTATCCAAGTTTCGTCAGAGTCTGGAGGTGATTCTAGTTCATATTCGAGTTTACTTGTTCTACTGGGTTTGATCCACATTTCGCATGAATCATCCGTGTCGGGTGACAGCATTCGTGCGAATGACGAGAGTCGCGGTGGTCGTTTGCGTCGTCTTCGCGGTGATGTGCTCGGTGGTGTTGAGTGTTCCTGTTCATATGCCGTTTCTTGTTCCGTGCTGTCTCTCGACTCGGTGTCTTCCGTAGTGGTTGATGGTCCTTGGCTGGGCTGGTCTCGGTTTACTTCGCGATCTCTCCACGCTGGTTCGCGATGCGGTCTGAGCTGGCGGGTATTAAACTGGCCAACCAGTTCAGTCGACAATCTCTCGATATTGTACGCGTTAGGATGTACTTCGTATTCGGAAGGGTCCCTCGTATATAGCAAATAATTTATGGATTTTTGAATGGCGTTGATCGCTTCGCCTGTGAGACTTGATCCATACGAGGTCTCCCTCCTTGTACGGCGTCGCCGTTCCGTGCTTTTCAGCCTGTTGACGGCGTTTGCGCGCCATAACGCGGAGTTGTTCGGTCGCTGATTCTTTTAGCCTGTCACGGTCCACTCTAGGTACCACCTGAGATCGCAGAATTTGGGGAGGACCGATTACGAGGTCCACTTGTCTATCCTCAAGCCACGCAGGTGGCACTCCCGTGCTAGAATGTTCCGTGGCGTTGAGAACTTGTTCTACACGAGGGACAATTTCGTCCCAGCGTCGATGGTCATCGCACGCGTAGGCTCTCAACGATCGGCCCAGTTCCCGCATGACCCGTTCGACTGGGTTACTCTGCGGGTTGTAGGGTGATGTTCTCCGTACTTTAAAACCCATTCGCCTGGCGAATGATCGCCAGTGTCCCGATAGGAACTGACCGCCGCAGTCAGTAAGGATTTCGTCCGGTATCCGGTTTACATCGACGAAGTAGTACTCTTCGAGTACCCGCATTATCGTTTGAAGTTTTTGGTCTTTGATCGGATACATTTTTATATATTTACTAAATTGGTCCATTATTACCAAACGTACGCATGACCATCGTACGAGCGCGGTAGCGGACCGTATAAATCGATAGAAACGACCTCGCCGATGTTTTGCGGTAAGTCGTAATATTCTGGCCCTCGAGTGGGCCTTGGATAGACCTTTGTGACTATACATAAATGGCTCGACGCTACCGCGTCTCTGGTGATCCGTTCGACGTTGGCTATGTCGAAGTAGCGTCTGGCAAATTCCAATATTTTATCTGTGCCAAAGTGAGTTAAGTACTGGTGAATTCTCAGTACCAAATCCCAAGCTACTTTGTCAGGTATTACGACTCGGTCGCTTCCATCGGGTTGTTTCGTTCTAATAAAACCGTCGCGCAGCTCGTATCGTTCGGGAAATTCCACAGCTCGTTGTAAGGTCTGTGGATCGTCGATCTGCGCATCGAGTATTAAATTCACCCACCCACGAGTGTTCTCACCTTCATGCAGATCCGCCATGAGGCAGATGCGAGGAGCGAATTTCTTTCGTCCCTCATGATCCCACTCGTGGTTGGTGTTACAATGGTCGCTGGACGCGGAGGAGTCGGAGTCGTCGATGTTTCAACTCTTCTTCCACCGCGTACTCCTCTCGGTAGGTTTGCGATGTCTTTTGAGTACCGGTTTGCGAGACAGCGCGTCCGCCGTGGCATTGGATGGTCCCGGAATGTGTTGCACGTCCAGGTTAAATTCCTGCAGGAATGCTAACCATCTCGCCATCCGTTGGCTAGCGACGGCGCACGCGCTTACAAATTTAAGCGCTCGGTGGTCAGTCTTAACTCGCACCGGTCTGCCCATTAGCAGTACACGCCATTTCTTAAGGCACCATACAAGCGCTAAGCCTTCTAACTCGGTTACAGTGTAGCGGCGTTCCGCGCCTCGAAGTCCTCGACTAGCGTACGCGACCGTGTACTCAGTACTCTCGTCGCTGTACTGAAATAGACGCGCTCCTATACCGACATTCGACGCGTCTGTTTCGACTCCTAGGTTCATGGTCGGGTCTAACAAATACAACTTTGTCGCGCTGCTGACACTGATCTTGATATCGCAGAATGCTTGTTCTATCGTAGAGTCCCAAAGGAACTTTGTTTCTTTCTTGAGTAATTTTTCAAGGTGTACAGTGTATCGCGCAAGATTTGGAATAAATCGTCTGTCCCAATGTACAAGTCCCAGGAAGGATTGGACTTCTTTCTTATTACGCGGTTTGGGAAACGCGACAATGTTCCTTTTGGTCTCGTCAGTTATGGTAACGTGAACCCTGGATATGTCATGTCCGAGGAAGATAATGCGGTTCTTCGCAAACTTGCACTTTTCTTTGTTTAGTCGGAAGCCAGCCACTTGTAGGGCCTCGAACACGTTTTCGAGGTGCTCCAAGTGCTCGTCTTCCGTTTCGCTCGCAATTAATACATCATCTAGGTAGATGGTTACGTGTTGTTTAAGGTGCTGTTGATCTTTAAGCGCAGCCTCAATTGCGCGCGTAAACGAGGCACCCGCAGTTTTCAGCCCGAATGGTAAGCGTTTGAAGACGTAAGTTTGATGTTCGAAACTAAATCCGGTGTACTGGCAAGATCCCTCTTCGAGAGGTATCTGCCAGTATGCTTGCGTAACGTCGAGCTTATTAAATATTCGTTTTTGCCCGATTCCCGCCAATACTTCATCTATCGTGGGCGGTTGCGTATGGTCGTTCTCCATCTGATCATTGATGGAGCGTGCATCGAGGCAAATTCGAATTTTTCCGTTTGGTTTGGTTACGGCGACTAACGGACTCACAAACTGCGTGGCGGCCCTCTCTACGACGCCTAGACCTTCCATCTCTCGGATCTGTCGTCTGACCTCGTCCACGTGTTTTCGTGCGATTGGATAAGCCTTACCTTTGAAGGGCTTAGTATTGATCATCCGGATCACATGTTCGTATCCAATGATTCTACCTAGGGATCCATCCAATAGTTGGTCGTATTTCTCGAGAAGGTACTCGAGTTTTCGCGAAAACCTCTCGTCGGTAATCGCGGGCATGTAATCGGGACCCTCTATAGGTGTTTCGAGTCCCTCGCGGTTTTCCGTCGAGTCCTTTATACAAGGCATTCGCGACTCGAGCTCCCCTTCAGGTTCGAGCGAAGGGGCGTCAATGACGCTTGCGAGGTGGCGCTCAGAGCCCGTTCGCGGGTCTCTGAGAATCTCCTCGCTAGCTTCGCTCGACTCTGCGGATTCATATCGCGAGCTGTCCGTAGGTGACGCGGACGGTTCGCGATATTCGCGCATATTGGCGCATGCTGTATCAGCGCCTGAGGTTGACGGCTGATTCGCGTCGAACGATTCGCGCGGTAGTATCGCGCGATTCGCGCTGATGGCCAGGTTAGGCCTTGGTTCTGGGCAAGTCACCGCTATTTTATTCTTTCCCAGAAAATCCGCACCAAGGATTATGGGAATATATAGCGTTTCAATCGCGTAAAACTCATGTACGTATCGGCTCGCGTTTCCATCAAGATCCTTAAGTTCGATCTTCAATTGTACCAGTGAGTTGGTATGCACTCCTTTCTGGTTAAACGCGCCTCGTATATGAGTTTTATTTATCTTTACGCGAGGAAAGATGGTTTCAATGTCCAAATCGGTTTTCGCCTTAATCCGTTGTTCGAAGTCTCGGATGACGCGAGGGTCAACAGCGAAGACGGCGGCTCCGGTATCCAGAAGCGCCTTGACGGTTGCGCGGTCGATCTCCTTCTCGCCCTCGGCGATAACGGAGACCTCGATCGTCGGAACCGTTCTGGCATCTTTTTCGGAATCTCGATCGCGGTTCTCCATTTCGCGAAGCTCCGACAGGATCTCGTCCGTCCTCAGAGACGACACGTTATTGCGTGTTTCGCGGGATCGCGAGGGCTCTCGGGGGCGAGACGGCTCGCGCGATCGCGCAGCCTCTCGCTGACCCGAAGGCTCCCGCGGTCTCGAGGACTCTCGGGGTCCTGTTGGTTCGCGCGGTTTGGAGGGTTCTGGTCGATTTCGAGTACCGGAGGTTTCGCGAGAAGTCGCTGGTCGTTTCTCGGGAAATGAGTCTTTACGCGTAGGGCGCTCCGTCGACCTCGCGGAGGGCTCCCGCCTGTCTTGATATTCTCGCGATTTGCTCACGTAGCTCGCCCTAGAGACAGTTCGCTCACGCGACTGCTCTCCAGTTGCTGGCTGTCGATATTTTCCCTGATCGCGGCGCTCTTGCGACTCGGCGCGCTTCCCGGGATAGTAACCCCTTTTGGAATCGCGACTTTGAGATCTATTATCACGTCGATATCCGCGGTCCGGAGAATACCTGGGATAATCGACTTCGTCGCGCCCGCTGTACGCGGATCTTCCGTACAGTTCCGTACGAGAATATTTTCTTTCCAATTCGAGTTCGCGCTTCAGTCTCTGTCTGACTTTGATATAATTTCGATTGCGTTCGCGATTTTCTATGACGGATAAATGATGACAAAGTTCGCGAACGGTGTCTATACGTGACATTATCAAGTTTTCGTATATGTCAGCGGTGAAATGCTGACTCAGGTACTCTACGAGTTCGTATTCGGGTAAAGGCGGTGTCAAAAATCTCGCGTCGCGAGCGTACTTCTCCACGTATTCCGACATGGACCGGCCCTTCTGGTAGTCGTATACGCCACTTCTGATCGCGTCGCGAAACTCATTTTGGTCCGCGCGTCCCCAGTATTTATCCCGAAACCTGATAACTACTTCTCCAAATTCCTCGAACTCTTGCAATTCGAACCAGTCCAATGCTCGGCCCGTGAGGCAGTGCTCGAAGAAGTAGAGTCTGTCGCTTTCTCTGAGTCCGTCGTGGTCCGCGATTTTAAGGAATTTTTCCCAAAATCTCATCGGATGCAATTTGTCATTACGACCCGAAAATTTTAAGTCACCGAACGGGTTAGATCTCGGTGGATCTCTCGTTGAGTATCTCGGTCCCGCATTCGATTCGCTGTAAGATGGAATACGGAGTCGGCGTCTCTCGGAAACGTACTCACGTTCGGGCTCAGGGTCGTATATGTCAGTGATTCGTTCGTCTCGTCGATCCAGTCCACGGGTCAACGAAGTCGTTAATATTCGCGATCTGATGTCATCGTGCGTCTCGACCGAATCGTTACTCCCGTATTGCCTTGGCATTCGGAAAGTGTTCCAATTGTCTGTCATTTTCGGTTGGTTAATGTCCGGTTTCGTCTCGTCAGGTTTAGAAGTTGCTACCTTATTAGCTAGATCTTCTATAATTCTTTCCATTCTTGACATTTGCGCGCTTAGCTCCGTCAATCGCGGATCAGGCGTAGGTGCTATCGGCGCATTTGGGATCACAGTCCTTACGGTACTGCTTAGAAAAGATGGGTCTTCCAGATCCCAACTCGTCAAGTTTGCTTCGGTTGCGGTGCTGTCCAGGATCGATCGGATGGTCAGCATGCTGTCCATCGCCCTGGCGAGTATTCGCTCGCTCGGTTGCGTCACAACGCTTGACTCCGATACAGTCCTACTCAACGTTCCGCTTCCGACTGGTATAAAAGATGGTGGCTTTAAGATCGACTGCGAAGGACCGTACGCCCGTCCCGATCGCGTCGCGGGTCTCGTCTCGACGAGATTATCTTTTCCGCCCTCCGCGGTCGACATGGCTACTCTTATCGACGTTACACTCGCGATTAGAGTCTACGGTTCGCAATCTATACTTGTTAGTCGCCCGTAATCCACCCTTTAGTGTTCGCGCTCCTACTCGAGTAGTCTTTTGAAAAAATTTTGCACAGAGGGCCTCTTTAGAAAAGGGGGTTCTTTAGTCCCTGAAATCGTACTAAAGTAGTTGCTCGCATGTCGTAGAGTTGACCTCGATGGCCTTGAGTAGTTGCTCGAGTAGTATTTTCGACAAATTTTTGCACAGGGGGCCCCTTTAGGACCAGGCCTGCTTAAGTCTCGAGTCGTCTATACGAGTATGTCTTACGAAGTCTTAATGTTTGACTATAGTGCTCTCGAGTGGGTACTTGAGTTAAGATCTTTAAAATTTTTGACAGAGGGCCTCTCTCGAAACAGAGGTGCTTAAGTTCCTTGTTGCCGCCTCAAGTACCACTTATTGGATCTTAGTATTAATGGAATGCCCCTGAAGTGGATTCTTAAGATGTGATCTAGAGAAATTTGAACAGGGGGCCTCTTTAGAAACCGTATTACTTGAGATTTTAATAGTAGACTCAAGTTTAATTTTTATCTAGGCAAGACTGAGTTGAAACACTCGAGGGTCTTCTCGAGTAGTTGAGAAAATAAAAATCGGACAGAGTGTCCTTTTTGCAATCAGTGGTACTTGAGTGCGTGCTTCTGTTTCGCGATTTCGTCCAAGTGATCTTAGAATCTGGTCGTGTTTCGACAATCGCGTATTTGATCGGGCGCGAAATAATACATGAACCCGAGAAGCAGTATAACCAATACAACGCACGCAATGTGTACCGCAATCATGTTTCCTTAATTCTAATGATTATATACTAGTTCTATACCTAAGTTTGCGTTTATACGCTAAAGATTATACCGGAGTATGTACTCGAGGTTATCTAAAAATATTTTTGAAAAGAGGGGCTCTTTAGAATAGAGCTTGCTGGAGTAGGTGCTCGAGATCTGTTTTATGTTAAGTATCACCTATCAGTAGGTGCTTCAGATGTTCTCGAGATAGTTTCAACGCCTACTGAAGTACAGACTTGTGAAAATTTTGAAAAGGGGGACCCTTTAGGATATGGTGCTCTCGAGTATGTACTCGAGTATTACACGAGTAATTAGAAGTATCTCTTAGGAGGTACTTAAGTTATACGGAGGGTTTTTCTTGGAGTCTACTGGAGAGGATACTTAAGACTCCCTTAAGAAAATTTTTGACAAGGGGGTTCTTTAGGAAATGGTATACTTGAGTTGTGCTTGAGTATATATGAGAAGCTACCTGAGAATATATAAGAATATACCTAAGAATATACCGAAGTAATAGTAAAAGTTACTTGAGATTATGCTAGAGACTACTTAATATTAACTTAAGAAAATGTGAATATATACTTGAGTTTATACTTGTGAAGTACTTAGTTTTGTAAAACCTTTAAATAATATTAATTTTTGTAATTTTTTAATTTTTATAAAAGCGGGATAGGATATAGAAAGGATAGCTATATGGTAAAAATGTCTAAATGCGCTTAAAACTACGTTTCACGACAATTATTCGCGATCCCGAGTAGTTACTACAGTGCCTACTCAGCTACTTGTTTCAAATTTTTGTCAATAACTCGTTAATTATCCAGATTTGTCGATCAAGCGCTCTAGTGAGCGTGTACCACGTTCGATTCTATCGGACTATATCGAGATAACCCGGTTATTACGTCTTTATTATGGATTTTCTTTGTCTAGTACGGTATGACCTGTCACTTGATTTTTAACAGGCTTTATCTCGGTAAATATTAATGCAAATTAATCGCAATTGCGTGTCCAGGTGTAGTTTTTAGTGCTCTACATACGTGTCTAAGGAGATTTGCGCTAAGTAGAACCGTTTAGTTTTTCACTCTAAGACCTCATACATCAAAATCTAGGTCGAAATGGTTGATTTTCCATAGAAAATAATTAATATCTCGCGTTCTATTAACATTAAATACTTCAACGAGGTGTCAACAAGTCAGAAATTTTCTCCCGGTTCCAAAAATTCTAGTCCCGATTCGATCTGATCACTAGAACGAAAGTTATGTCCAAATAGTGACACTAATTTCTTTGTCGCAGAAGCTGCGACTGACCAAACTGTGATTATTGATAACTTCTTTGTTTATGAACCGATTTTAACGTTCCTGGTCTCTCTGAATTTGTATTCACAATCTCTAGTTAGATATCTAAGCGCAATTTGCCTAGGACATTTCGTTTGGCCGGCGCGGGGTTTCTGACTTTGATTTTGTCGTCCGCAGCGGATTTTCAATTTTCAATTGTTAATAACTTTGTAAATAATTATTACACGGATATAATCCGGATGTTTATGGGTTCGTATTGTTATAAATATTTCAAAAATTCTATCTAGAAATCGCTGTGACGCGCCTATCAAAAGTTTTCTTTGTCTATAGCATATATGCTATGTTTATTTTTATATTGACTGTATCTTTGTTAATAATGACTCAATCTTCTTGATTTTTCGTGTCCAGGTGTATCTCGTACTTACCATCCAACGCCCCTAAAGTGAGTCAGGCTCACTGGTCTAGGAAAAATTTCACCGTCTAGACATTGTGTCTGAATTTTTACTTGGAAACTGTCTATTTTTCACCTAAAATAATTTATTTTTCGCGTTCTGAGCATGCAAATTACATCCTCCGGGTGTCAGCAGACTCGATTTTTTGTCGCGATTCTATAAATTCCAGGCTCGTTGCTGGCGGATTGCTAGAACGGATTTTATTGTCGAAAAGCGGTGCTATTTTCCGTGTTTCCGTATTGGATTTGTTATCGTCAATAACTAATGAACGCGTTGTTCACATTTAATGATCCTGGTGTTTCCAGGTTCAGGTTTTGACTCTCTAGTTAAGCATCTACCGAGATCTTCGCTGAGTCTTGTACTTTCAGAGTTGGTCCTTAGACCTTATCATACAAAAACACTGCGGAAAGTGTCAGTTTTACCTACAAAATAATTTATTACTCGGCTTCTATTTATGCTAATTGGTTCATCCGGGTGTCTCTGGGTCAGGAATTTTGTTCTCCACTTGAATATTATTTTTGCAACGCGCTCGGATGCGCCGTTTGGAATTTATCCTCAAAAAGTGAGGCTATTTTGTTAGTCGCAGCTGCGGAGATGTCTGAAATTGTTATTTAAGATAACTTTTGAATAGCTAGGCCTATTTTAATGTTCCTAGACTCTATGGGTAGCTCTTTTCATTAGCTAATGTGGCATCTAAGTGGAATTTTGATTCGACTCAGGAATTAAAAGTTTTCTTTGTACCTTTGACTTTTCTTGCAGGAATGTATCATGTATAATACAAAATCTTGAATGTCTTTTGAATCCGTTGTCTCACACGGATGGTTCTGGTATCGTAGGCTTCAGAAATTTATTCTTTATTTAGATTTTAGCATTAGGATGTTGGTCTATGAGTCTAACTATAATCGCTAAGCAAAATGCCCTTGTCTCTTGACAAGTGGGGTTATGTGACACTTTACGCAATGTTACCGGTATGAATCTTCGGAAAATCGCTTCTACAGTGTAATATATTGTTATTTTCGACTTACCGTCGATGTCTTCTTCCTGTTTTCGGCGTCGGGTCCGTATCACGTACGCCTTTTTCGTTATCCCTCGTTGTCGGCTTCTTGCCGAATGATCGCTTGCTCGCCGCGGGTCTTGCAGGTCTTGGCAGCTTTTAGTCGTATCAGCGCGTTCGCCACCGGAATTCTCGTCGGATTTACGCGTCGCGGATGAAATCTATCGCGTCTTATTTCGCGCGCGTCTCTGGACACCTCCGTCCAGTATGGCGGCCCAAGAGGAACTCTCTCTCTTTCCAATATGGCGGAACTACTTTATGCCGTGTTCACTCGCGCAGTGATACACGGTCGTTCTCAATATCCGCGATTGCGACGATAGTTTTTTAGGCGTTATTCGTCGTTTCTTCGGCGGATTTGACGGAATTTATTACTTCTCGATGTAACTCGATAGTTTTCCGTATGAATTTGATATTTCTTGGCAACTTGCGCGTTTCGCGACTGTCACGGTCGCCATTCGGAACGCTTCGTATGGGACCGTCCGTTTTCTCTCTGTAGCAACTTTACGTACGATCCATCTACTTCACCTACGCGTTACCCTTCCCGTCGGCATGTTACATCGTCAAGAAGAGTGCATCAACCCGATAAATAGTTCTCCAGGCTACTTACCGGGCCGCGGAGGGTCCTGAATGTTCGCTGGCTTACGCTGTTAACTGTGTAACCGGACCTCGAAGGAGGTTGTCTGGCCGCTGCCTTCAGCGGAATCGAAGATGCAGGCTGCTCGCGTTTGCTGCAGCGGTTGGTCGCCACCCGTCCTAGAGAATAGGATGTACGGCGGGGCCCGGGAAGATGGACGGGACTCTTCGCGGGTATTCACTGCACTCACCGTACGACTTTCGGGTAAACACCACTTTATTTTATAAAAGTACAAATCGCGGGTATATTCTTCGCGATCGTTATCCCACGTTGGGCCAACGAGGCCTTACATATCACACACGCGGTATTTACTTCGCGGTTTATCGAGCGGTCGGCGAGGGGTTCTCTGCACGTCCGTGCTGTCCGAGCGACAGATTCCGACTCCCTTCTCCTCTCTCTCCCTTCATCTCTCTCACTCTTCTTTTCTCCTCTACTGCATCGAACCCCTCCCCGCGGCTCGCGCAAGCGCTCTTTTGACTCGCTGGTCGCAACAAAATAAAAAAAAATCTTATTATCTAATTCCGCACGTATAAATATATAACTCTATATAAATATACTCTTTTTTTTTCTTTCAGTGTCGCCGCTTGCACCTCTACGGATCATCTATACTCTCGGTAAGTTTTAACGTAAACATAATTTTCTTTGTATTAATTCTTCTTTCTGTTTCAGGTGACGGCAGCGTGAGACATCGCGGGACATCGAGGGACGTCGCGGGATATCACCAATCACCGGTAAGTTGTGTAGCTAAATAAGAAACTTAATCCTAACGCTTATTGCCCTTTTCAGGTACTTGAGTCTATTGCGGGATACCCATGGATCGAAGGTCTTACAGGAACAAAATGCTACTTAAGGTAAGTACATTCTTGGTTAAGATGCTTCAAGTATCATCGACCTCCTCGGTGATACTTGAGGTGCACAATTAACTCGATTAAACCTATAAACTACTTATAGCTTATGCCTTCTTAAGTCTTTAGATAAAAAATAAAAATTTCTTCTCATTTCAGGATTATATGCGGGTGCTCAGGCCTAGTCTTTTGCCTACTTCTTACACCTCCATCTCTAACTGGTACTTTTCGGAATCGCCTGGGATCCTTCATCTTGGCTCCGATCAATAAACTAAATTAACTATTGTTTTCCTCTGATTAATTCGATTTCTTTTTCCCTTATCTTAAGTTTTGGTATTTTGACTTAAGATAAACCTAACAAAAAATCTCTTTCTTAAGATTATGCGAACATAAATAAAAATCCTTTCTTAAGTCAAATAAAATTTTTACAAAACTGAACTTCTTAAGATTAATGCGCGACTTATTGCTAATTACTTTCCTTTCAGGTACTGCATCGCGGGACTTCGAGGGACTTCTCCACTCTCCTGTCTGCTACAGTTTCCGCTCGCTGCTGGTCGCTGTTCCGTTTATTGGCGCCAGGTCCCTCTGGTTCCTTAAGTGCCCGCTGGTCACGTCCTAGTGGGTCCGGTTCTCGGCGGTTCTGGCCCTCGTGGTCCGGATCTCGGCGGTTCTGACCCTCGGGGTCCGGATCTCGGCGGTTCTGACCCTCGGGGTCCGGATCTCGGCGGTTCTGACCCTCGGGTTCCGGATGATGGGTGTCGGGTATCCCCGGGTCAGGGCAACGGATGCTTGGATGATCCAGGTCCGGTCGGCGGACGCCGATAGACTCGAGGTACGTCAGAATCTGGTCGAGCTCTCCAGGCTGATCTTTTTTTTAGGGTTGGTTCGGTTAGTTTAGGTTAGGTTTGGTTAGGTTAGGTTTTAGTATGGTTAGGTTGTAACCGGACCTCTATTGGGGCTTAAGGGCGTCCCGTCTCCCGCAGCTCATCTGTCGCCGCTCAAGGACGCACCGTTGAAGATAGCAGGTTCGCGCTTTTCTAAGCACGGATCGTGGTCGCCACCCGTCCTGAACGGAGTATATATCAGGTCCCTGGAGGATGGACGGGGACCCTCGAGGGCACTCACTGCACGTTTTATCGTTTCCAGTCTTTATTCGTGTCGCACTACACTTTTTACGCAGCTGCCGCGTCGTCGCCTTGCGTCGCCTCTCTCGGGGTTTTCGAGCCGGCACGTCCGGTCTCCTCGAACGCTCGAAGCCAACTCTCTCCATTCCTCTCGCTCATTCATCCACCCCGACGCGCCGACGCAGACAGCTCGCGTGCTCTTTTTTGTACAATTATGATCTTTTCTTAATCTACTACATAAAATAAAAATTCTTTTTCTTAAGATAATAACAAATCTTTGGCTTAAGATAAACAGAAAAAATCGACTTCTTAAGATACTATCAAAGTGAATCCTTTTCTTAAAATAACGCAAAATAACAAATCTTTTGCTTGACATAAAAAACTCTTTTTCTTAAGATTATGCAAACTGAAAATTCTTTCTCGAGTCAAATAAAATCTTTAGCAAACAAAACTTAATCTTATCACCCGACTCACTTCTTTCTTCTTTTTTCATATGTCCGCCCGTTCCTCGGGCTTCTGGGCCTCCTCGACCGGTATCTCCGGGGGGTCCGGTCCGTCACGTCCCGGCTCTCCCAGGTTCGGGCGCTTCCGGTCCGTTCCCTGGGTGTTCCTCCGCGGCTGGTCCGGTTCCGGAGGGCTCAGGACCGGCAGGTCCGGCTCTGGAGGTCTCTCGCGCGGCCGGTCCGGTTCCGGACGGCTCTCCCTATGGGTCGCCATTCCGGTTCCTTCTTCTGCAACTGAATCAGTCAGTTCGGTTAGGGATTTCTCCGAACCATCCACGCCCCCGACCACCAGCCCCGTTTTTGCCGGCGATTCCTCCGTTAGTATGGCGATCAGTTGTCTTTCCAACGGGTCTTCCGTCTCCTCCCCGTCTCTGCGATCGCCACCCCTTCCGCTCTCGTCCTCCGGCCTCGGCGGTGTTGCAACGGTGGGCGGTTGCAAGGTTAGGTTAGGTTTTAGTTTTAGTATGGTTAGGTTATGGTTAGGTTCCCCCTCGTGGGTGTCGCCTTGTCGTGGCGAGGGGACTTGAAGGCCGGAGATCCCTCTCGGGGCCGTCTGGGCGACTTTGGTCGCTCGGATGTTCCGGGGAGGGTGAACCGGCTGGACCCAGCACACCCACGGTGGCCCAATGAGCTGATGGGTCCTTCCTGCTGGAGATCTAAGGATCTCCGGTCGGAGGGGCCCATCGGTGAGAGCCACCAAAACTGCATGGTGAACGCTGGACCATGCAGAAATAGGGACGTAAGAGGCTGGGCTGGGGAACCTAGGTTCCCTGGCTGAGACTCGAAGGTCCCAAGCGAGGGTTAGCCGAGCTCTTAGCCTGTGTGGCAGTCGGCCTGCCGGGTGAGCGCTGCGCCTGGCAGTATTAGGGGGGTGGCTGGCGAGGCCGGTCGCCAACTGGTGGCCGGACTGGTCAGTCACTCCCCACAGAGGGGCTTGGCCGATCCCCATCAAACGGCGTGGATGGCCTGATGAACTGGGCGTGTCCCCCACCGCCGGGGATCTTGGTCTTCGGTTGGGGCCCCCCCCCCTGGAGGGCCATCCAGGTGTGAATGAGTGTGATTGAGTGTGTGAGTGAGGTGTGGTCGGACCCGGATGGATATTCCCTGTAGACTAACCAAGGGGGGAGTAGTAGCCCCCCGACGCCGGCTGTGTGTGATGTTAGTACCTGACCTCTGCCGCGTAAGACGTCGTGAGCTCCTGTAGGCGGGGGATTCCCCCCGGGCCCTCCGGGCGACAAGGTCGCGCGGATGTCCCGGTGGGGTGAACCTGCGCTGCAATAGGAGCAAGATCGGCCTGAAAGGGCATGTTCAACGTTGGGGAACCGCTCGCACACGGTCGACGAGCCAATGCATCGGTTGAAGTCTGGGATCCCGGGTGCACGTATGGAGGATTACCCGGTCAGTATTTCCTCATACCCGGAGCTGCATAGGGTAAATTGTAGCACCGTCTGGCCTGAGGTTTGGAGGAGCGGCCCTTTCGGAGGGGTGCGCGTCCACTCGATAGGGGTGACGTTAAACCTTTAGCATCATTATGGCGCGGGTCTATCCTGTAACATTTTTTAGTAGAGTTATTCATGCACGGATAGATGTTGACCAACCGATAAGCCGCTTCTCGGCTTCTGTGCATTTTAACTAGGGTTAAACTTTAGGCGGGGAAGCACCCTCATTGCGTTATGGGGGTCCCATGATGGGCGAACCGCTATAAACACCAATATATAGACATGGAATCTCAAACACAATTCCCGATACGGCCCCAGGGGGAAAAAACTAGGTACGAGAAAGCAGAATCTCCGTACGAGGAGAATGGCCACACTAGCCGGGAAGGAGGCGAGAGTAGAGGCGGACCACCACCTGCCTGCCTTGCGAGCGACCCCAGCTCCTTTAAGGGGTTCGCACACATGGATGACTTGCTGGCTACAGATATGCCAGGCTCTCCAGAGGCAGAGACCTGCATAGTGCTTATACCAGATTCCATGGAAGGATACCAGTATGAAGCAGAAGAGGTGCAAGGCGATCCACTTGAGCTTCCAATTGCGGCGGTCCCATTGGACACGCAGGAGGAAGCACCGATGGACGCTGAGGATAACGTTCCACTCCACATCCGAGTGAAGGTGGCAGGAAGAAAGCGGGCGGTAGTGGAGGAAGATGAGGAGGAAGACTCCCTTTCCGACATACAGTCGGAGGGGAACCAAATAGACCCGCTAGGTGTCGTTGACACAAGGATGGAACAATCGCCCGATGAAGCGGTGCGGACAACTGATAAGCAACCCGCGTGCCCATCCCCGCGGATTACAAGGAAGAAAGGAGTAAAGACTGGAAAGGTCGATGAACAGAAAGAGAACACGACGACAGGTAAAAAGTCCTGTAAGAAAATGAAGCAGGACTCTAAGTCGCCTGACAGAGAAGAGGACCCAACGTCACAAAAGATCGTGACCTCTCCAATGGAGATTTTGGCGGCCACAGTTATAGGAGCCACTATGCATGAATGGGCCGATGAGATAGAGGATGCTCGACACAAGTCCTCAAACATGCATGGACGCCTGAGTGGGATAATGAAGAGGAATGTATGCAAAATCAAAGAAGGAATAGCAGCCTTGGTAGTCAAGGCGGAAGCCACTGGCGATCCGGCATTCCTCAGGATGAGGATTAACGAGTTGTTGATCAAACTCAAGGAGTCTGAGGGAGAGGTTACTCGGCTAAAGGAGCAATTGCGGAAAGTCAGTCCCATTCCCAAATCCCCACCAAGGAAGAGGAAAATGGGGGATGCTTCTCTAGGCAAGTCGGAAAAAGGAACTGCGGAAACAACAGAGGAAGAGCCACCGCTGCCTCAACGTCCCCCGATCAAAGGGGTCTCCCGCCCCATTCCTGGGATTGAGAGCTGCAAGGAGACCTCGGACACTGAGGGGGAACTGAGTAAGCAGATTGCGGCCCTGAAGGAGGCAAGGAAAACACTAAGGGAAAAGAGAATGGGACAGGATAAGGGCAGACAGGAAAGGAATGAAAACAACGGAAGAGAGGAAGGGGAAATTGGAAGTGGTAAAGTCCCTGGTACAGGAGTGGGTAACACTAGGGGGAAACCCCGCATTATAGAGGAGGTCGTCCTGGTTCCTCCAAGGTTTGATACCCTGAAAAAGGAAGATTTACCCCCCTGCCCCCCACTTCAGAGGGTTGGACGTTGGCCCGGGGAGGTCGTAAGGGGCATAAACCCCGCCGCGTGGTCCTGTCTGAACAGTCCTCTTCTGAAAAGAAGGGAAGGAAGAGTGCGGACATTCCCCCGATGCAGTCCCGCCGACGCACTCCGCGTACGGCGGCGGTGACAATCACCGGGGTAAAAGAAGATTTCCCCTATGCGGAGGCCTTGAAGGACGCCAGAACAAAGATTAACCTGAAAGACATAGGTATTGAAATCAGCAAAGTACGGCGCGCCCTTAACGGTGGCTTTCTTATAGAAGTCCCGGGAGGAGAGGAAGCTACCAGCAAGGCTAACCAATTGGCCATGAAACTAAGGGAGGTCCTAAAGGAAACTGCTAGGGTGGCATGTCCCACGAAAAAAGGGGAAATTAGGATATCGGGGCTAGACGACTCCATCTCCAAGGACGAAGTAGCGTGTGCCCTGGCAGATATAGGAGGTTGCCTACCAACCGAAATTCGGATAGGGAACATCAGATGCGCGGCGAGCGGTCTGGGAACTGCTTGGACGCAATTACCGCTCGCGGCTGCCTTGAAGGCATCAGAGGCGGTTAGGATGAAAGTCGGCTGGACTGTGGCTAGGCTCGAGCTTCTGGAGAACAGACCCCTGCAATGTTATCGTTGCTGGGAGTTTGGACACATCGGCAACACATGTAAAAGTGAAATATCTAGGGCTGGTTCTTGTTACAACTGCGGGAAACCTAACCACCTAGCTCGTGACTGCAAGAATCCCCCGTCCTGTGCCTTATGTAAGGGAAAGAAGCTGCCGGACGGGCACAGATTAGGAAGCCCTCGGTGTGGTATGGGCACCAAGAGTAAAGTTCCGGATCGGAGGCCGGTGAACACACAAACACAACAAGATGTTCAGGTGCCTCCAAGCGAATCTTAATAGAAGCCCTGAGGCGCAGCACCTGCTTTGCCAGTACATGGCTGAACGTAGGGCTGATGTGGGTATCATCTCAGAACCCAACAACATCCCAAAGTCAGTAAATTGGATACCGGATCGGACTGGTTTGGCGGTGGTAGTGTGGAGCTCTCAACTCGCATATCCCTGCGTGCTTAGATCACGAGGGTATGGATTTGTAGCGGTAGACTGCGGAGGAATGGTCATTGTCTCCTGCTACTTCTCCCCAAACTTAGAAATTGACGAATACGATGCGGCTTTGGGGGAACTAGCCGACTGCGTTCGCAGTTGTAGTGGATCCCCTATGGTGGTGACTTTAATGCGAGAGCCCGAATCTGGGGATCAAATGACACCACTCAGAGGGCCATCCACCTGATGGAGTTGATGTCAGCGCTTGATCTACGCCTTGCAAACATGGGTATGGAGCCAACCTGTATTAGAGCACAGGGTACCTCGGTGGTGGACCTTACGTGGACCCCGGGGATGCTCCTACGGATAAGGGACTGGAGAGTCATCCCAGGAGAAGAATTGGAAGTCCTCTCGGACCACAGGTACATCTCCTTTGTGGTTTACCCTATGCGCAACCTGGAGATATCTGTGGAAACAGGACGGGACGGCATGAAGTTCATTCGCTGGGCAAAATGGATGCAGAAAGATTCAGGGCTGCCTGGATGTTAAGGGAATGGGGCCTTAAGGACACAGCCACTATGAGCGCGGAAGAACTGGCTGGGGTAATACATGAAATCATGGAGGAGGCGTGTGATGCGAGTACCCCGCGAAATAAGGGACCGCCTCGACGTACTAACATGTATTGGTGGAATGAGGAGATCGGCAAACTCCGGAAAGAATGCGTGAGACGGCGGCGAATCATGACCCGGGCGGGAACCACACAGAATGTTGAGGCAAGGCTTGTGGCCAAAGTAAACTACAAGGAAGCGCGGTGTGTCTTGCGCAAGGCTATTGGGAGAGCCAAGGCGAAAGCTTGGGAAGAGTTGATTGGCGATTTAGATAGGGACCCTTGGGGCCGCGCATACAGACTAGTTATGGGTAAACTTCGTCGCGCCACACCATCGGCAACTGAAGTCATGCCGATCCAAGAAGTGGAACGGATCTTAGATGATCTATTTCCGAGAGGAAAGGAGCTGAGGCATCCCGCGGAAGTACAAAGGAGCGACATACAAGGAGCTCTTGCGGAAACCTCAGTCTCCCTGCAAGAGGTGAAAGACGCCTTTAAGGGGAAAAAGACCAAAGCAACTGCACCTGGACCTGACGGGTTCACTAGTGTTCACTAGGGTCACTAGGGTTTGGAGAGTTGCAGGGGACGAGACGATGGCCTTAGTTGCAAAGCTGTTTTCGAAATGTTTAGCTGAGGGATCCTTCCCTCAACTATGGAAGACGGCCATCTTGGTTTTAGTTCCTAAAGCGAACAAACCAGATGCTCCCCCCAAGTATCGTCCGATCTGCTTGATCAATGATATCGCAAAGGCGTTTGAGCGTATGATTGTGCGGAGAATTCAATCCTACTTGGATAAAACCCCTGGTGGCGGATTGGCTGATACCCAGTTCGGGTTCAGAACGGGTCGATCCACTGTTGAGGCCTTACTTGAATCTAAAAGATTCACAGAAGCGGCCATGGCACGACGGGAATGCGTGGTGGCCATAGGGCTGGACGTGGCCAATGCGTTCAACACCCTTCCGTGGGACGCGGTGCTGACACATTTAGATCGTAAGGGCATCCCTAAATACCTGATCGAAGTAATCCGTGCGTATTTCAAGGATCGCTACATCTACTACAGATGCGCGGACGGAAGGATTCATCGCAGTGCGGTCCGGGCTGGAGTGCCGCAGGGCTCGGTCCTGGGTCCGCTGCTTTGGATCTTAACGTATGATTGGGTGTTGGAAGTGAACCTGGAATCTGACTCCAGATTAACTTGTTATGCGGATGATACAATGTTACTGGTGAGTGGCAGAAACCCTGAGACTACCTGCATCAAGGCATCCATGTATGTGGCAAGAGTGATCAGGCGGATTGAACTTCTGGGTCTGGAAATAGCTGTAACTAAAACAGAGGTGGCCCTATTATGCGGAAAGGCGATGGACGGCCTATGTGTCCGCATCAACGGAACGGAAGTACCGGTGACCAACACTATCAAGAGCCTTGGCGTTATTCTTGACAGGGGTCTGACCTTCAAGAGGCACCTGTGTTACGTTGAAGAGAAAGCGGACCGAGTTCTGCGTGCACTGTGGCGCCTCCTTCCCAACTTAAAGGGACCAGGAGAGGCAAAGCGAAGATTATATGTTAACATAATACATTCGGTTATGCTATATGCTGCACCTGTATGGGCGGACCAGGTGGCCATATTCAAAACATACCGGACTCCCCTCCTGAGAATCCAGAGGCACATGGCCCTCCGAGTTATATCTGGCTACAGGACGATCTCCTACGAAGCGGCCCTACTTTTGGCCAGAATCCCTCCGGTGCACTTCCTGGCGTCAAGGCACCGCAGTGTCTACCAGCGCTTACAGATGATGAGGGAAGCTGGTGAAGATGGGAATGAGACTAGACGCGAAATCGGGTTGGCATCTGATCTCTTAATGTTTAGGCAATGGAAAGCCTCCCTTGAGGGAGAGGATTTACCAGGGAGAAGGGTCAGGGAAGCGCTTCTCCCGGTCTTCTATGAGTGGATGCACAGAAAAACAGGGGGTCTCCACTACCACCTGACCCAGCTCATGGCGGGACATGGTTCATTTGGGGACTACTTGACAAGGATGGAGAAAAGACCCAACCCGGATTGCCCACACTGCGGTGCGGGGGTCGACTCTGCTGACCACACGATTGGGGAATGCCCCGCATGGAAGGTACCCAGGAGCGACATGATTCGGGAGATAGGGGAGAACCTGAACTGGCCTGCTATAGTGCGTGCCATGGTACAAGGAGGGGAAAAGAAATGGAAAGCGGTGTCCACTTTCGCCACGAAAGTACTTACGGCGAAAGAAGTTGCAGAAAGGGAAAAAGAGAAGAGAGAGAGGGGAGGAGGAGGAGGAATCCCACAGGAGGAGGAGCTGAAGAAGAAGAAGAAGAAGTAGGGAGGAGGATCTTGAGGGGGAGTTATGTGAGGCTCACACTGGGGGGAGGGTAATTACTGCCCCTCCCCTACGCGGTATACAATGGGGAAGGACGACTCTTTGCAATACGGGGTGGGTGATGATGATGTGTGCGTACGCGCGTGTGTGTGTGTGTGTGAGTGTGTGTGTGTGTGTGTGTGCGTGCGGGTGCGTTGCGTGGTGTGGTGGAGGAGTTAGGGGGGGTTTGTGGTCAGTGTGCAGATTGCGAAGAGGGGGGAGGGGAGGCATGCGAATGGGTGGGTAGGCCTGTACGTACGTGTGTGCGTGCATGGTGATAGTGAGAGTAAGAGGGATGGACAGGATAGGAGTGGATGGCACGTGGGCATGTGATTTGATTTTTATGAGGAAGGGGGCGTGCGGCCCGTGCGTCGGCGAAGGGAACCTGATGTGTGTCCGTTGGAAGTTCCGGGTTCCCCTGGCAGGGGGACGCGAAGAGACATGGCGGGGGTTTTAGTCGGTATACCCCCAGAGGAGGTCATTACCTCTGGGGGGGAGCCCGACACTACCCCGAGGCCTGATCGTTAGGACCAGGAGCCCACCTCGGGGTGTGCGTAACGCATTTCCCCCGCCCAAAAAAAAAAAAAAAAAAAAGGTTATGGTTAGGTTAGGTTAGGTTTTAGTTTTAGTTTTAGTATGGTTTTAATATGGTTAGTTTTAGTATGGTTAGGTTTTAGTTTTATCCCTCCCCGTGGGTGCCACCTTGACGTGGTGGGGAGGCTTGAAGGTCCCGATGATGTACAGAGCTGTGCCGGCGGGGGTTTCGGCCCCTGGCAGGTTCTACCATGCCGGAGTGGTCTGTACGGAGGGACTGGACCAAGAGCACCCGACCGGGCTGAGTGACCAGCCTGGTCCATGACCAGCACGGTCACAGAGCGGGTGGGAGGAGATCATCATCCCTGAAGGCATTGCACGCCGGAGCTCCGGCAGTCGACAGGGATGACCTCCTCCACACTCGCTCCAGGAAGAGGACCTCTCTCTCCGAGGCATTGCACGCCGGTGTTCCGGCAGCCGAAGAGAGAGAACCCTTTCCTCCCGCCTCGGTTGGACCGTTACGGTTAGACCGGGGCGGAGGGACGTACCCGCATCCAGGGCTCCACCCCATGGGGATCCTCCTCCCCCGTGGTGCCTGAGATGCGGAGGGGTACTCCGGGCCGCTCGGACGTTTCCGAGGTCGGGGTCGGGGTACGCTACCGCGTCCTGAGAGATCCCACCCTCCTAGGCATTGCACGCCGGTGCTCCGGCAGCCGAAGAGGGGAGGATCTCTCTCCCTCGCTCGTCCCAGCCACGGCTGGGCGAACGAAGGATCCCACACCCGGGTCTGCACACCGTGGGACTATTCCCACGGTACCTGGGGGGTGGAGGGGATGTCCCGGGCCGCTCGGACTTATTCCGAGGTCGGGGTCGGGGCACCCTAGGGTGACGAGGGGAGAGGACCCCACCTTCTTCGAAGGTGGACTCCCCGACTTCCCTCACCCGTTCGGCCTCGGTCGGACGGACAGAGGAACCCACACCCGGGTCTGCACACCGTGGGGCTTGCCCCACGGTACCCGGGGGGTGGAGGGGTGTCTCGGGCCGCTCGGACGTATTCCAAGGTCGGGGTCGAGACACCCTCATGCGCCAACCAGAGGACTCATTCCCGGAGGCATTGCACGCCGGTGCTCCGGCAGCCGAAGGGAACGATCCTCTCCCTCATCCGTCCTGGCCACGGCCAGGCGGAGAGAGGTGCCCACACCCGGTTTGCACACCGTGAGGGTTTGGAACCCCTCACGGTACCCGGGGGGTGGAGGGGTGCTCCGGGCCGCTCGGACGTATTCCGAGGCGGGGTCGGAGCCCCTGTGTGCTGTGCCCGAGGGAATGCGATCGCATCACCCTAAAGCGGACCCTCGGGCGGCGCGAGCAC
This sequence comes from Harpegnathos saltator, assembly GCF_003227715.2. Lineage (NCBI taxonomy): Eukaryota > Metazoa > Arthropoda > Insecta > Hymenoptera > Formicidae > Harpegnathos > Harpegnathos saltator. The sequence goes on along the minus strand of NW_020230342.1, from coordinate 77,023 downwards.
GCTGGCTGCCATGGGGGAGACGTTCCCGGTGGGGTGCGACACCGGTGAACTATCTCCTTCCATGGGGCCCCCCGCGTGGCGGCGCTCTGCACGGTGCCCACATTGTCGGAGGTGTGGGACCCCCGAAAGCGGTCTGGCCACCAGAAATGGTGGTCAGGGCGCGTGTAGGGGGCGGGAGGCCAGTGCCGACGATGTAATATTCCGTCGGCCCGTGCCATATGGTGCTCCTCTGGGGGAACTCGGAGGCTCCCCCTTTCCGGGGGGATGCGGGCATGCCCGGGCACCGGAGCCGTGCAGGGTGGTGGGTTGGAAACAAAAAATGACTGACTCTTCTTACAATTCTTACTCGGACCTGGACAATGATAAGACGACCCTGGCAACGAAAAAGGACACGAACAACCTGGAGCGAGCATGCAGCTCCAGAAGGAAGGACAGGGATATCCCGGAGAGCCAACCGGGCACAAGCCGGTTGCCGAAAAGAGAGGGACTCCGGAGTGCCAACAAAGGCAAACAAAGGAAACCCCGAGACAGGTCCAGCTCGTACTCGGACGAGGGTGAACCCACACCTTCGGCCGAAGATACATCCTCGGACGGAGAAGACCACCCCGAATGGAAGTGGGACATCCCCACTAAGTCCAACGGGGAAACGGACGATGAAAAGTTTGCCGAGAAAGCAACCCGACCGAAAGGAAGACCCCGAACAACTGGGGAGTATGAGAAGAAAAAAATCTTCATGGCCAAGAAGGAGAGTCTGTTGATGATTAAGAAGGAGGAGAGCCTGCTAAAGGGATTGGAAAATCCTACGCAGGCCTTTAAGGACTGCTCGCTGAATAGGAAGTATAGAGCAGAACTCCACAGAATAACGGAGGACATGGAGAATGCTCCCTTCAGGGACGTAGCTGCCTCAATCTTGGAGGCATCAACTAAAATCCTGGGATTCTCAGTACGATCGAGAAACCTGAAAGGGACGTACGTAAAACTCCTACGGGACGCGTCGGCAGCCATCACAGCAGGAACGTCAACGCTCGAGAAAAGAATGGCCATGGGACAAGGCGGGGAGGAAATGGATCTCCTGGATGAGCTAAGGGAGGAGAATCGGCAGCTCAAGGCATCGCAGGAGCAAATGAAGAAGGAACTGGAGGAGATGAGGGAAACGCTCCAAAATATGAGAAAAGCACCACCAGCGAGAGCGGTGTCCCCCTCGCCCCTGGAGCGCGGACAGGATACATGTCCTTGTATAAAGAAGGCACCGTCATCAATGAAGGTGTCCTCCTCGCCTAAGACATGCGAAGAAAACGTTTTCCGTGGAGTAAAGAGGCTCCTATCACCCGAGACGGCGACCCTCTCGCCCACGTAAGTGAAGAGGAAAGGAGGAAGGGAAGAAAGGAGAGAAGGATTTTACCTCCATCCGTAGATATGGAGGAAGAAGAGGCAATGGTGGTGGGGGCAATAGAGATACAGCGAGGGCTGATAAAAACGAACGTGCATCCCAAAAAGGAAGGGAAGCCAAAAATAAGGGAGGATGTGCAACTAAGCACTAAAGTGAGAATGGACAGAGGAAGCCAATTAATGGTAAAAGAAACTCAGGAGGAAAAAATCACTTCCGTAGTCCATGAAGCCATGAAACTATGGGAGAACAAAAATAAGGCAGACCAGGGTCGCAAGGAAGAAAACGCCCAGAAGAAAGGGAAAAAGAAAGGAGGGAGGATAATGCCGAACGGCCAAAGGAAACAGGGGCCGCAGCAACAGCCCAAGGCTCCACCACCACCCCCAAGGGAAGAGGACCCACCCCTACCGCAAAGGCCCCCGAGGTTCAGCTCAGAACACAAGGAATCCTGGGCAACGGTGGTGGGTCGAAAAGAAAGAAGAAGAGAGAGAAAAGAAAAAGACGAAGGAAAAAACCCTCCGAAAATAATAGTAAAGGAGAAAAGTATGGATAAAAAGATCAAAAGGAGAGTTCCCAATACCGCGGCGATCTCAATCTCCGCGGATAAAGGGAAATACAAAGAAATCCTAACGGAGGCAAAGAAGAAAATCAATATTGACGAACTTGGGATCTCCAAGATCAGGACGAGACAGGGTGTTACGGGAGCCCTGATCTTGGAGATCCCAGGCGAGGATCGTAACGCGCAGGTAGACGGTCTCGCCAAGAAATTAAGTGAGATACTCACAGATAAGGCGAAGGTGACCCGCCCTCAAAAGATGGGGGAGATTAGGATCAGGGGCCTGGAGGTGTCCACTTCAGAGGAGGAGGCTGCACAGCGGGTGGCCCAGTCGGTGGCTGCAGAGTGGCGGAAGTCCAAACGGGAGTGATAAGGACCACACCGTCAGGGTACAGGTCACTGTGGATGAGGTGTCCACTCGCAGCAGCCAAAAAAGTGGCGGAGAAAGGGACTATGTCTCTGGGGTGGACGCAGGTAAAAGCGGAACTCCTGGAAACAAGGCCTCTGCAGTGCTATAGATGCCTCGAAAGAGGACATGTGCAGCAGAACTGCAGCAATAAAGTAGATAGAAGAAATATCTGCTACAGATGTGGTGAAACGGACCACCTAGCCCGCAGCTGCACAAAAGCGGCAAGATGTGCTATATGTGCTGCGGCGGGAAAACCAGCGGGTCACCGAATGGGGGGACCGGCGTGTCGCCCCCCCAACAAGAGGAGGAATAAGAAGAGGGATGAGGGGCAGGAAGCGGGGGCAACCGCACCGATGCCACCCGCCCGCCTTCTCCCTCTAAGGAAACAACGGACGGAAGCGGGGACAAGGAGCGAAAGCCCTCCCCAACAATAGAATCCTTGGGTCCAGTTACCCCGGTGAATGAACCGCAGGATAAGGGGGAGGACATGGACATTGAGAGAAGGGGAGAAAAAAGACAGCGACCCGCAAGAAGAAGTGGGAGTGAGGAAGAGGAGGGGCCTGTGGAGAAGTTACTAATCCAACTGTAATGGACACACGGCTCCTCCAATCGAATCTGCACCGCGCTCGGCAGGCACTGCCGCTATTTGAGCATACCATGACCGAGCGCGGTGCAGGACTGGGAATTGTGGCGGAGCCCTACAAAGTCCCCAGAAACCATCCAAGATGGTTTGGGGACAACTTGGGCTCCGTCGCAATTATTTGGAAGGCGGGCGGTAATTCTCCCCCCGCTACCTATATGGGTAGCGGAGAGGGGTATGTCGTGGCCAGGTGGGGGGTCCTGACTGTGGTCGGGGTATACCTCCCCCCAACGAAGAGCCTGGACATACCGAGCTTCAAGTCCAGGCTCCGAGATATGGGGAGGGCCGTCAGACGGTACCTCCCTGAACCTGTCATCATCGCCGGGGACTTCAACGCGAAGTCGGAGTTGTGGGGATCCCGGGATGGTGACAGGAGGGGGGAGGAGGTAGAAGATTGGGCCGCGGGCCTTGATCTGCACCTGCTGAACGAGGGAAGAGAGTCAACGTTCATAGGGTCGCGGGGGGAATCGATCATCGACCTCACTTGGGCTTCCCCCGCGGCCCTGAAGCGGGTGCGGAGTTGGAGGGTGGCGGACGAGCTCGAAGCTCTCTCGGACCATCTCTTGATAGAGATGGAGCTGTCCGTCACCCCCGAGGGCCTGCGGTCCAAGCAACCACGAAAGCAACCCCGACCGGGGAGATGGTCCCTGAACCAGCTGAACAGGGAAGCCTTGGACATCTCCCTGGAGGCTGCCACCTGGCCACGGCAGGAAGAGGGGCGGGACCTCGACTCTGAGGTTATGGAAATTATGGAAGTCATCGCACATGCGTGTGACGAAGCCATGCCCAGAGTCAGGTCCTGCCCCAAAAGGTCCGCCTGGTGGTGGACCGACGCCATAGCCGATCTCAGGCATAAGTCGGTCCACCTCAGGCGGGCCTTTAGAAGGGTACGCAACGACCCTCATTCGGACCCCGAGGCTGTTCTGGCTGCCCGAAGGGAGTTCTGCCTCGCGGCGGCATCCCTGAGGGACGCGATTGGGGCAGCCAGAGGTAAAGGGTGGGACACCCTCCTCCTCTCGCTAGACGCAGATCCGTGGGGGCGTCCATACAAGATGGTAATGAACAAATTGAAACCATGGACGCCCCCGCTAACGGAGACGCTCGACCCCCGGTTCTTGGAGCGGGTCATGGGGACCCTCTTCCCGATCAGGGGAGGAGACCCCATAGGCCCGTACGTTGCACCCACCCCTGAACAACAAGGGGTGGTACCGGGGGTCACTGAGGAGGTGGCCGCGGCCATCAAAAGGGTCAAAAGCCGTAAGGCGCCAGGACCCGATGGAATCCCCGGCCGCGTCCTTACCCTGGCCTCGGGGTACCTAGGCGGAAGGCTCGCGAATATCTTTTCGCGAGCCCTGAGGGAACGCAGGTTCCCCCCAGTCTGGGGGAGGGCCAATGTGGTCCTCCTCCGTAAAGAGGGCAAACCGGAGGACACCCCCTCCGCATACCGGCCCATATGTCTCCTGGACGAGGCGGGCAAACTGTTTGAGCGGATTATCGCTGCCCGCCTCGTGGAGCATATGTCCCGGGAAGGTCCGAATCTTGACGACGGCCAATACGGCTTCCGGGAGGGACGTTCGACCGTGGACGCGATTCGGCGTCTGCGGTCCCTCTCGGAGGCCATTGTGCAGGAGGGCGGGGTGGCGGTGGCGGTGTCTTTAGACATCGCCAACGCATTCAACACCCTGCCCTGGGGTAGGGTGGTGGAGGCCATGGAAGGCCACTTCCAATTCCCACCCTACCTCGTGGCCGTCGTCAGAGATTACTTCCGGGGTCAGCGTCTAGCCTGGAGAGACGCCGACGGCAAGGTATGCGAGAGGGGCATGAGTTGCGGGGTTCCACAGGGGTCCGTTTTGGGCCCCCTCCTGTGGAACCTCGGATACGACTCTGTCCTCCAAACTGCCCTCCCCCCCGGCTGTAGCATCATCTGCTACGCCGATGATACGCTCATCCTAGCCGGGGGGAGAGACTGGGGGGAGGCCGTAAGAACGGCCAATTTCGCGGTGGCATGCGTCGTGCGCTCCATTCGCGGACTGGGTCTGGTGGTGGCGGAAAGGAAAACGGAGGCGATATTCCTCCACGGAAGGAGGATGAAGCCACCCCAGGCCCAGATCAGAGTGGGAAGGGTCAGGGTCCCAATAGAGGCCCAGATGAGGTATCTGGGCCTCACCCTGGACGGCACCTGGTGCTTCAAAGAGCACTTCAATCGCCTGGTCCCCCGGTTGAGGGCTGTCTCCAGTGGAGTCAGCAGACTCATGCCGAGAACCGGGGGACCAGATGGGAAGGCGCGTCGCCTCCACGCTGGGGTACTCAATTCGGTGGCCCTTTACGGGGCACCGATATGGGCGGAAGCCCTGGCCGTCAGTCGTCCCATACAAGCAACCCTGCGCAGGGTGCAAAGGGCGCTGGCGGTCAGGGTGGCCCGCTGCTACCGTACGGTATCCCACGTGGCGGCGACGGTCCTGGCGAGCATGCCCCCCTTGAAGCTCATGGCCCTGTCATACAACCGAATGTATGACAGGAAGCGGGAGTTCCTGCATACGGGGGGGGGCGGAAGAACCGCTCGCCAGGACGATAAGAAGAATGAAGCACCAGACTCGACAGGTCCTCCTTCAAAGATGGCAAGGACTCCTGGCTAATGCCAGGTATGGAAGGAGGACCGTCGAGGCCGTCCGGCCCTTCTTGCCAGAGTGGGTAGGAAGGGCCCACGGGACCCTGACCTTCAGGATGGCACAGGTGCTCACCGGGCATGGATGCTTCGGTGAGTACCTGTGCCGTATAGGCAAGGAGCGCACGGCGACATGTCACCATTGCGGACACGACCATGACTCCGCGCAACATACACTCTAGGACTGCCCCGCCTGGAGTGCCGAGCGCGGAGTCATGGTCCGGGCCTTGGGCCAGGACCTCTCGCTCCCGAGGATAGTCGGGGCGATCCTCGGGAGCGAGAAGAGATGGGATGCATTCTCCTCCTTCTGCGAATCAGTCATAACGCAGAAGGAGGAGGCGGAAGAGATGCAGAGAAGGGCAGAGGGCCGGGGGAGAAAAAGGAGGCGGCGCGAGAGACACCGCCAGTGGAGGGCGGGGAGAAGCAGGAGTAGGGAGGGGGACGTTGACTCGTCGGAGGAGGACGAGCTTAGGAGGATGGTGGGTCAACCACCACCTCCTCCTCCCCCTCCCCCTCCTGTTCCCCCCAGGCACCAGCAGCGAGACGGGGAACCCGTAGGGGGCATGATGATGCCCGATGCGGGTCCCAGAGAAACGGAGGCAGAAGGGTGGCGGTGGTGGTTCTGCAGCGACTCACCCCCCTGATGGTGGCGGCAGCCATGCTGACCGCCCCCCTGCAGCAGGGGTGACTATGGCGCCACCGCCGCCGCCACCCCCCGCTGTCCCTCCAAGGGCAGCGACGGGCGATGGCAGCGGGTGGGGGACAAGGCTCCGGCCCAGGCCCCACACCCACAGACCACCGACTCCCTCGAAGAAGAAGGGTATCGGATGACAATAAGGGGGGGGAGAGGGCATCGATGGTAACGAATCATCGGAATAAATGCCCCTCCCCCCCCCAATCGCAGGTCCGATAGACCAATCGGACATGCGGGAGGGGGGTCATTAGGACCCCCCGCCCCATTCCTCCGCGGAGGTGGGGAGAGCCCGGCGGCTAGGGGAGTAAATCTCCCCGCAACCGCCGGGCGGGAGGGTGGGGCACCGGGCGGGGGCTCCCGGTGCCTCAACTAACCCTCCCAACGTAGGGTGGCTGGCTGATACGGTGGGTCAGTCAGCCACACAACGTGTACTGGCGGCGCCTCGTTTGGTCGGGAACGGTGGTGAAGCGGGCCTCGGCCGGCTTCCCCCTTCCCGGCCGAAGAGACGAGGCGTGAGGGGTGGGAAAGGGGAACGGCGGTCGAAGCAGGCCCTCGGGCCGGCTTCCCCCTTCCCCTGGGGGAGCGGTGGTCGAAGCGGACCCTCGGGTCGGCTTCGCCCCTCCCCCGCCCCGCCCCTCAGGGACAGAAGGTGCAAACCTGGACTCGGGGCCCCGATTAGCAGTTACGCGGCACCGGGGCCCCGACCCAAGTCCCTTCGCAGGGCCACCCGGGGAGGTTTTAGCCGGTAGGAGTCCGGCATAACCCTGGCCCTTCCCCGAGGGTCAGGGTATCCATGATGGATTTCCTCCTCGTCAAAAAAAAAAAAAAAAAGGTTATTATTTAGTACGATGTGATTTGAAACTGAGATATTCACTACCCGTCGAAAAAAAATCTTTAGAATATACGACACAAACTCAGAATCTACACTAATTGAAAGCCTTTTTCATAGTTGTGTAATACTTATTTTAATAATGCTGAATAATAAAAATGAAAATAATTATTTTGCAAAGTTTCTATAAATTGAGTATTACTTTTTATAAAATTATTCTCATATTAAAAAGGTGGAATATTTCAAGTATGCATTGTATGATTTTATGTAGTTCAGGAATATTCAATATGAAAATACTTTTTTTGTATATTATTATGTTAAATATTTTTTCTCTAATTTTTTATTTATTTACTATACATTTATTATGTCTGCAGAAGCCGTTCAATCCCACATACATACGGCGACTGTAGCCAATATTAAATAAGCAATATCAAGTTGGCTAGACAATTCATCATCCCGCTTAAAAAAATGAAAAAAAGTAAGTATCTAGAGCCACATGTTAAATACATTATGTCATTCGTTATAGTTTAATGTATTCTATTTTTAACACAATAGATTACTATTTTAATAATTGAAATCAATAAAATATCCTACTTTTTTGTGGTACTTCTATTATCAAAGAAATTTGCTATTACAATATAGATTCAGGCAGCACAAGCTTTCAAAGGACATCTTGTAGACATTGTATATATGGTTTTCTTATTGTTATCTAACAAAAAATAATAATAGTTAAACTTTTTTTATAGGAAACATCACTCCGACACATTGTTGCCCCAAGATTTTGATAATACTGATGATGAAAATAGTATATAATATTATTCATATGTTTTGTTTTCATTTTTTCATGCAGTAACACAAAAGAATATGTTTAAAAAAGATAATTTTTATTTTGATTTTCATAGCATATATAGTATACTGCACATGTATGTGTACTGTTACGCACATGAATATAACAAAGACTGATTTTTAATTTTATATTAGTATAATACGTGCAGTATAATACGTGCAATATGCACAATATGATACAACTGTGATGTACAATGTGATTATCAGTATATTTATGTATAATTATAGTGATAATTATAATAAGAGGTTATATGTAATAATTATAATAAGCAAATAAAACGCAATAAAAATTATTTTATTTTTAATCTTGTATTTTTCCATACAGATTAAAATATTTCATATTTCTGGCAAAATGATATATATATATATTATTTACAATATTTTTACAATACGTTCAAATATCTTTATTATTTTTTATGATAATTATATACACTTTATTTTTCACATATTTCTAATAATCTTTTTCGTACTTGGGTTTCTCGGCCATAAACATGTACAAAATATTTACCATAAATATTTTCAAAATATTCAAAATATTCTAATCTTTCTTATAAATATTTTTAAAATATTTTAAAAATATCGTGTGCTGTCTGGGTATAGTCCGTGTTTGGAATATTTCTTTACATTCTTGACAAATGTACGGAAATATGTCAATCAGGATGGATGGCGCTCACTGAGTTGCTTTTTCCACTGAATACGTCCAAACACGTCGTCACGACTCAGCAAACTTGATCTGTGTAGAGAAGAAGACACAACACACACAAAGTAACAATTATATCTCTGCTTAAAATGTTTGATAGCGAATGTATAATTGGATATAATAGAACCGGATAGAATGTCTATACTAATTTATATGATTTCATGATAAGTCATATAAATTAACATAGACATTCCGTATATTTATAAAAAGATTTCCGATTTATAAAAGATCTTCGAACAATATCATAAATATTTTTAGATATTTATCATAATTTTGTACATAGTTGAAAATCTCAGACATTAGAATATTTATAATATATCCAACATCTATGTTTTTAAAATATCTTGTAAATATTGTGTGGTATCTGAACAGTGAGGAGTGATACATCTGCTGGAAATATTTAGCTGAATTTCTCCCTCACATACATATGACGCAATTTCAATATGATTTCGTTAATGGCTGCGTTCAATAGAACAAAGTGATCAGTGAGCGCTTAGGTAATTATTTTGTCTGTGACTGGAGCATTCTTTTAGATTTTTCATAGGCCCAGAAGTATTTGCCAATCAGGAGCGAAAATCACAAAGCGCTCACTGATCATTTTGTTCTTCTGAACGCAGCCAATATATACAGTTTTTTGTAATATTCAATACATTTCACGGTATGTTCTTTAATATGTATATATTGAATATCACTGAAAAACGACTACATTCATGAAATAATACAGAAATAGGGTAATGTAAGAGAGAAGTGTAGCAAAGCATTTGCAGCAGGGATCATTCTTCACTGATTACTAGTAGTAAAGTTGTATGTTCTTCAAATTTTCATTTCCGTTCCCTGTATTTTATTTGATCTCATCTGTTAATCGCGTACGCCATATATATTAAAAAATATTAAAAATTTATAAATTTACAGATGCATGGGACGAGGATGAGGAAGACGAAGATTGCACGGATGACAAAGACAACATCCACAGTCGCGGGAGGTCGAGAGAGACAGAAAGAGAGAGAGAAAGGAGGATGCAACATGCACGCACACGCGCACGCGCGCACACACACACGTATACGCACGCACACACACACACACATACACACATATACACGCACGCACATGCCGCACGTTCTCTTCTCGAAGAGAGAGGAGTAAATCAGCACTTTTCAGCGCCCGTTTTTAAAACATAACGGGAACACCTCAGTACAATAAAAGGCATTTTTGAATGCCAAAATCTGAATCGGCACTTTTTAGTGCCAACTTAGGCTAATATTACATGTGTCGCATGACAAGCTTTTCGGATACATTGATCAGCGTATGTGAAGCAATCCTAGAAATATTGTTTGTTAACCAATCAACGTATTCGAAAATATTGTCGTACGACAAATGTAATATTAGCCTTATATTTTAGTGTGTTTTCGACATTGTAACAAATTAAAAAAAATTGTTACAATAATAATAATAAATCATTAAATATAATATATTTGTAAAATATTAATAAAAATTTATTAATGTATTTGATTTTATGTAATAAGTAAGCGGGGAATACAGATTTGTGCATAGTGTATAATTGACAAGCAAATGCATTATCAGGTATCGTCATTTCCAGCTATACGTAAACAATGAATGATTCTAATAAATTCATTTGCTTTTGTATTGTACATTATACGCTTGGCCAAAGTCTGTACTCCTCGCTTTACTTGAACCTAACTTACTTGGTTGGAGGGGTGTAATAAATGAATACGGCAGAATCTGCTCGATATTTGGCACCAATTTGCTGTGGAATTTTGTCAGTAAGCTTTGTTTGGTATTTGACGTCAATTTGCTGCAAGGTTTTGTCGCCAAGCTTTGCTCGGTATTTGGCGATAATTTGCTGTGGAATATTGTCGCCAAATTTTGCTCGGTATTTGGTGATAATTTGGTGTAGAGTTTTGTCAGCAAGCCTTGCTCATTATTTGGTCCCAATTTGGCATCAGAGTATGTATACAAGCTTTGCTAGCAAATTCTGATCCTATTGAGGACACAGATGGCACTGGATTCGTCAGCAAACTTTGTATAAATTTGGTGCCAATTTGGTGACAATTTGCTATCAAATTGTTTGCTGGGCAATTGTTGTATTTTACGCGATGGATCAATCTGCATAACAGTTGACATCATGAAAGATGATAATTTATATCGTTTGGCATTAAAAAAATTTTCAAAAGTTGAATCCTTTTATAATATTGGCATACTATCTTCAGCTCTGGGAATATACAGGGTGCGTACGGTATTTGAGGACAAATTGACATTAAAACTAATTTGTTCATATTTTTTGCAAAATTTATTATAATTCCATGAAATTTTTATACGACGTTAATTGACTCCTAGATTATACAATTACTCAATAAAATTCCCATTAGCGGCAATAACGGACTCAGTCCGGGGTCGGAAACGATTGCATGCCCGAATCAAATGCTCTTTGTTCATTTTGATCATTATTGTTGTTATAGCATCCTTCAGTGATGAAATATTATTATGAGGATGTTTATTGGTCTCCTGCTCAACTACACCCCATTCATAATAATCCAGGGGATTAAAGTCTGGAGAACTAGATGGCCATAAGTTTGGGGTAATGTGGTCATAGAAATTTTCGGTCATCTAATCTTGTGTCGTCATGGCTTTGTGTGAAGGAGCAGAGTCTTGCTAGAATATGTATGGTCTGTTCCCACGAACACTATCAATCCAGGGTTTCACAACTGTTTCTAAAACCTCGATGTAGGCGGCAGCATTCATCCGAAGCCCCTAACGAAAGAAGTGGGGTGGCATAACATGTCCTTCGTTATTCACAACTCCTAAAACCATGACAGTTGCTGGAAACTTCGTGTGCATAACACGGGGAACCTCTGTAGGATGTGAGCATAACCACCTGTTATTTCTCCGATTGATTTTTTGATCTTGGTCGAAATTTTTTTTCGTCAAAAAAACCACAACATGTTAGGAACTGCAGGGTGCTTAAGCTTGTTCAAAAGACGTTTTCTTCGGATAAGTCTCTGTTCCCGAGTTTGTGCTGACATAAACTGCGCATAACATAGGACGTATAGCGGAGTTCTTCGTGGACAACTCGACGGATTAGGCTCTCAGAGACATTCAGGTCACTCGCAATGGCCCTCATGGACTTTGAAGGGCTTTCGTTAACAATCTCTTGCACTTGTTGGACAAATTGTATATTTCTAGTAGTGTCCGAACGTTCCTCATGTTTTTTGCGTTTTGCAACAGTTTCTACATCGCCAGCTGATGCTTCCAATTCACGACAAACCTTATGTACGAATGATCGGGCGCAATTGAGAAAATTGGAGATTTCTAAATCGGTGTGTTTCGCGCATATAGCGACAATAACTACATGTCTCTTTATTTCTTGGGTTATTTTATAGTCCTCCATTGATGATCTGCCAAGAAAAAAAACAACCAAAATTGTTCTCCAGAAATTACATTCACTTATCAGGTGTAGTAAAAAGAAATACATTATTTTTGCATGAAATTGAAGGCTTTAATTACTATAGTTAGAATGATCCGATTTAGGTCAAATATGCGCCGTTTTGTTCGATAACTTGTTGCCATTTTGAAGGTAATTTCATTATGCCTCTCTCATAGAAGCCCTCGTCCTTATTGGCAAAAAATTGAGACAGTCGATTTTCACAAGCCTCTCTTGAAGCGAATTTTTCACCAGCAAAATTGTTCGTCATGGACAGGAACAGATGGTAATCACTTGGTGCCAGGTCCGGACTATAAGGTGGATGCATAAGAACCTCCCAACCAAGCTCCCGGAGCTTCTGGCGAGTCACTATCGATGTGTGTGGCCTGGCGTTGTCCTGATGGAACACAATTCCTCTCCTATTGGCCAAAGCTGGCCGCTTCTGGGCGATTGCTTCCTTCAGACGGCCCAATTGTTGACAGTACAGTTCCGAGTTAAGAGTTTTGCCGTAGGGGAGCAGCTCATAGTAGATAATTCCCTGCTAATTCCACCAAACACACAAAAACACGCAAAACCTTCCTGGCCGTCAATCCTGGCTTGGCTACCGTTTCCGCCGGCTCACCGCGATTCGACCACGACCGTTTTCGCTTGACGTTGTCGTAAGTGATCCACTTTTCATCACCAGTGACCAACCGTTTCAGAAATGGGTCGATTTTGTTGCGATTCAGCAGCGATTCGCAGATGGAAATTCGGTCCATGAGGTTTTTTTTCGTTAACTCGTGTGGTACCCATACGAGCTTCTTTTTGTATCCAGCCTTATTCAAATGGTTTCAAACGGTTTTTTGTGCAATTTTTAGCTCTTGGGCAATCGAAACAGTGCTTACATGACGGTCGGACTCGACAATGTCCATGATTTTATCGATATTTTCGACAATTGGCCTTTCAGTGCGTGGTGCATCTTTGACATCGAAATTACCGGAACGGAATCGACGAAACCAAAATTGCGCGTAATTGGCGTGATTTACAGTATCAGGACCATAAACACTATTCACATTTTCAGCCGCCTGGCTTGCGTTTTCGCCTTTATCGAAGAAAAACTGTAAAATATAGCGTATTTTCTCTTTGCTAGTGTCCATCTTTGACGCGCGCTCAAACAAAACTGAGTCAACTAATCACAAAACTGTCAGAAAAGTTTTTTTAGTACGAAATCTCATTTTTTTAACGCCATCTAGTGGAACTCGATCGAACTTATACAACGCGAGATACAGATAACTAAAGTCATCTATTGGAAAAATAATGGATTTCTTTTTACTACACCTAATATGTGAATATATTGTCTTGCTTCGAAACTAACGTTTTTATTATGCGTATATTTAGTACTTGTGAAAAACTTAATTGTACCTACCTGTCACAGTGGATGTAGACATCGAGGAAATGTCGATAGACAACGGCGACGATACTAACAGCATGGATGCACGAAAAGAAGAAGATGGAAGGAAGTTGTCAATGCCGACAGAGATTCCCAGGAAGCAAGAATGTCCGACAGATGTCACAGAGACGTCCGCCTTTCAAAATTAGTGTTTTGGCTGTGATAATTTGATCTTATCACTTTACTTATTACTTATTTACTGCACTTACTTACTTAGCACTTATTTACTGCTACAATTTGCTATGCCACTATGAATACGATACGTGTATTGTATTTACTGTGGAGAATTATGCGACATTAATATAATGTAACTTTTAATTCATGTATTTACCTAAATATATATTACATAACTATAATTAGAACGATGCAACTGTAATATAATTTCGATTTACAGATATCGCAGCAGATTGCCACGTCACCGTTCACAAACTTTATTATCAGTTACTCCAACATCGTCTCGAAGTCATCGTGTGTCGCCGCTTCTTGAGGCTATGTGAAGAAACATCGTCGCCTTCGTGTTCCGCCATTTACGACAAACACTATTGTGAATCTGACTGGCTGTCTCGTTTTGTCTTGACAGCGTCTTGTGTGACAAATAAAAACTATTACGTTCGTATATTGTGTTGTTTAATAATTACCTTTACGTAATGTGTATGACTTTGTGGGAAGGGCGGAGGGGGGAGATGTAAAAATGATTATGGCAGAATCTGTTGTATTTCTGTCACCAGTCTGCTGTCAGGCTGTGTATGTCAGGATCTGTTACGTTTCTGCCATCATTCTGGTGCCAGACTGCGCACAGCAGAATCTGCTACATTTCTGCCGTCAATCTGCCACCAGGCTGCGTACGTCAGGATCTGTTACGTTTCTGCCGTCATTCTGGTGCCAGACTGCATACGTCAGGATGTGTTACGTTTCTGCCGTCATTCTGGTGCCAGACTGCGCACAGCACAATCTGCTGTATTTCTGTTATCAGTCTGCTGTCAGGCTGTGGACAGCAGGATCTGATACATTTTTATCACCAATCTGCCGTCAAGCTGCTTAACAGAATCTGTTCAAATGTTGACGTCAATCTGATATCAAACCTCCGTAACGATTTTGTCTCAATGCTGCTAGCATTCTGCCGACATCATCTCATATTACAGAATCTGTATTAATTTTGACATTAGTTTGTCATCAATTCCTACAGCAGGCGTCTGACAAAATCTGTTTCGGACAAATTAGGGAAGTTCTATAACAGGTAGAAAGAGATTAAAAAACAGAAGCAGGCTTTATGATTTACCTCGAACGAATGATGAAGTAAACATAAATAATTATAATCTTATTGGGTGAGTGCAAAAGTTCGTGCGGAGTTTGTGAGTAAAAGTCACACAGTGATTAGGCAAACAAAAATCTTTATTCAATCAATGATATATTCTCCATCGTTTTCTATAATCTTTTCCCAACGTTCTGGCAGCATACGGATGCCTCGATCATAAAAACTGCGCGGTTTAGATTCAACGAACGAAGAGACGCCGTTTTTTAAGGCCTCCAAAGAGTCAAAGTTTTTTCCATTTAAATAATTTTGCAATGACCGGAACAAGTGATAGTCAGATGGTGCGATATCAGGAGAATACGGTGGATGCGTTAAGACATCCCATTTCAGGCTCTTCAGTTTGCGCAGCGTCTTTTTCGAAACGTGTGGTCTGGCGTTGTCGTGATGAAAGACGACTCCCTTGCGATTTGACAAAATCGGACGTTTCTCTTTTATTTCTCGATTCAGATTGGTTAATTGGCGACAGTACTTGTCCGAATCAATCGTTTCGCCAGCGGGGAGAAGCTCGAAATAGATTATGCCCTTGCAATCCCACCAAACAGAGAGCTTTCATCGGGTGCAAACTGGCCTTTGGCATTGCGTCACTATACTCACCTGATTGTTTCCATGTCCGTTTGCGCTGAACATTGTTGTAGAGGACCCATTTCTCATCGCCCGTCACTAGTCGATCCAAAAACGACTCGTTATTGAGCCGCCCGAGTAAAGAAACGGCTGCAGAAATTCGCTTGATTTTGTTCTTCTCGGTCAGCAAATGTGGCACCCATATATCGAGCTTCAAATCGAATCCCATCTTTTTTAAACGCCGAAAAGCGGTTGATCGGTCAACGTTTAGTGCTGTAGCAACTTCTTCTGTTGAAATTCGCGGATTATTGAGCACTAAAGTACGCAAAACATCGTCATCAATGTCAGAAGGTCGACCAGAGCGTGGCTCGTCTTCAAGGTTAAATTCTCCGCGCCGAAATTTAGCAAACCATTTTTCCACAGTTCGTTTAGCTGGTGCTTCATCCTGAATGTTTTTTACGGCTGCGGCAACGTTTATTCCCTTTCGAAACTCGTAAAGCATAACATGCCGTAAATGCATCTTATCGATACTCATTTTTAAAGTGATATTTCTCGAAGCAGTTTGTATGAAAACAAATGATTTTTTTTTTAATAACAGCTGAAGACGTCACCTTTCCAACGTTATATAATATGTAGATGGAAGTATTAATGACAACACTTTACGACGCTTATAACTCCATCTATTGAAACTCCGCACGAACTTTTGCACTCACCCAATATTATTCTTACTGCATGGGAAGGAAATATGGATATACAATTTATTGGATAAAAGTCGTCGTTGCTTACTTGGTATGTCACTAAATATCTTAATAAAGCAGGAAAAAGTGAGTTGTCTGAAGATACTGTATTTAATAGCAAAAATAATAAAAATAAATCCTTGGCAAGCTATCTTTGGAATATTGCATTGCGATTTACAAATAATAGAGAATGTGGAGCTCTTGAAACTGCTGATACATTGCTAAATATTCCTTTATATGGAAGTGATCCAAATATGACTATTAAGTGGTTAGATGTTAATCAAATTCGAAATAGAAAATTGAAAAATCGGAAAGAAATTGAAGCCCTTGATAAAGAATCAACGGATATATTTTGCCCATCTTTGATAGACGATTATTATCCAAATAGACCTAATGAAATAGAATTAGTATCTCTTTACGAATTTGTACAACGGTACGATATAACAAAAATCAAACCTCGAAACGAGTATATTGAGTACTATAAAATAGGTAATGATTACTTTGTAAAACGGCGACAACGTGAATATCTTATTAATCATTACAGGTATGATGTTAATATTCAACCGGAAAATTATTTTTTTTCATTACTTGTAATGTTTAAACTTTGGCAAAAATTAGAGGATCTTAAAAATGGGTGTGAAACTTATGCTGAATCATTTCAACGGATGAAATTACATCTTACAGATGCATTACAACATCATATAAAGTTAGAAGAATTAAAAAAAGCATTTGAAACTGTGAAACAATTAGTTAAGCAATATATGGATAATGAAAAGAACGAGTTTCAAGATGATCCTGAGAACACTATAGGTGTTCAAAATATAGAAGCTGGTGAAGCAATGCAGGATTTTAGAGATCTTGGTAATAAATTAGTTGAAAAAATTAATATATCTGAAATGATAGAAAAATTGAATATCGATCAGAAAAGAGTATTTGATAAAATAATCGATACTATAAAATCAGAAAACAAATTACGATTATACATTAGTGGAGAAGGTGGTACTGGAAAAAGTTTCTTAATCAAAACCATTAAATGTTGGGTAAGACAGAACCTCAATAAAAATACTGCTGTAGCAGCACCTACTGGTATAGTAGCATTTAATATCGATGGCTTGACAATTCATAGATTACTACAATTACCCATTAAACATGGTTATATTCCTAAATATAAACGACTTCTGACCATGTGCTGAAAGTTTTAAGAGCAGAACTAAGAAATGTTGTTCTTTTCATAATTGAT
This sequence comes from Harpegnathos saltator, assembly GCF_003227715.2. NCBI lineage: Eukaryota > Metazoa > Arthropoda > Insecta > Hymenoptera > Formicidae > Harpegnathos > Harpegnathos saltator. The sequence continues at coordinate 59,579 of NW_020230342.1, read as the reverse complement.
GAAGTTTAAATGATATCAAATTTAACTTTAATATATATACATTTACGATTATCTGAAATATTTGACACTGGTGATTGTGATGATGGTTGGTTTGGACAAAAACATATTCTTCTATTTGGAGATCTACTTCAATTACCACCTGTCAATGAAGATCATGTTTTTATACAATTCAAGTGAAAAAATTAATAAGTATTAGGTTGTTATGAAAGTTCATTTCAAATTTCGCGCGCTCCACATTTCTATGTAATCAGTAAGAACGAGGGCGCTCTAAACGATTTTATGTTTGTCAACAAACATTCCCGGATCTATGAGCCCGCTAAGGAAACTTCGCAGATCTTCCTAAGTGCAACTATTTCGTCAGAAATTAGTTTGAAAAATGGAGAACCAAAAAGTCCATTTTCGTTATGTGATGCTATATTGCTTTAAACGTGGCTTCACGGCTTCGCAGACCCTGAATGAGATATTCTCAGTATATGGAGATGCCTGCGTCACTCACCAGACAGTTCGAAAATGGTATCGAAGATTCGAAGCTGGCGATTTCAACATGAAAGATCAAGCTCGCAGGCCGGCCTCAGGAGGTTAATGAAACGCTTCTTATGGATCTCGTGCACGAAAATCCTCGAGTGATAGTTAGAGAACTCGCCGACACTCTGCACAAGTCTGTTTCCACCGTGCATGACCATCTGAAGCAGCTAGGATTCTCAAGTCGACTGGATGTGTGGGTGCCACACGAAATGAATGAACAGCAGTTGCTGGAACGTGTGAACGTCTGCGATATGCTGCTTCAACGGCACCAAAAAGAACCGTTCTTGAAGAGGATCATAACAGGCGATGAAAGTTGGATCCTATACAATTGTTAGCCGTAAGAGGTCGTGGGGAACCAGCGACGCGTCTACGCAAACAGTGGCCAAGCCGGGGCTTCACGCGAAAAAGCTTCTTCTGAGTATCTGGTGGGATTTTAAGGGCGTGGTATATTATGAGCTTCTTCAACCAAACGAAACCATCAACGCGGCGAAGTACAGCCTTCAACTGGACGAACTGAAGACTGCCATCGCACGGAAGCGCCCTGAATTGGCCAACAGGAGTGGAATTGTTTTCCATCATAATAACGCCAGACCTCACGTCGCAATGTCTATCCGTAGGAAGCTGTTAGACTTCGAATGGGACGTTCTTCCTCATCCTCCATATTCTCCCGACCTTGCCCCATCTGACTACTATCTATTTCTTTCTTTAAAAAATTTTCTTCGGGACAAGAAATTCGAGTCTTTGAAAATCCTTAAAAGTCATCTTGATAAATTCTTCGCCAATAAGAAACCTTTATTTTGGAGCAAAGGCATCATGCAGCTTCCTGAAAGATGGGCCAAGGTCGTTAAACAAAGCGGTACATATTTGCTTCAATAAAGTTCCTCTTTGTGTAAAATATTGCGCTCTTAATTTATTTCAAAAATTTGAAACGAACTTACCGAACAACCTAATATATTGGTTCTTTAGGTACTATTAATTTGTGGACGACGTTATTTGATTATAATAAATTAACAATTAATATGCGTTAACAAGGAGATACATCTTATCGTGATTTATTGTCCAGAATTCGAGTTGGTTTATTAACAAAGTCTGATTCTGAAATTCTGGAAAAAAGAAAAATTAGTTTCAAAGGTACTTCACTTGAATCTAGATTGGATGAATTATGTAAATTTATTAATGATTTGCCATTGGACACTGTATGTTTGTTACCTATTTGTCATATGTGTAATGTTTTAAACACTGCAATGTTAAGTCGTATATCCTCGAAACAGATAGTATTAATTGCTGAAGATACAATCGATTGTATCCCGTATATAAAAATGAAAGTATTAAAGTTATTATCAAATAATGATGAAAATAACTCTAGGACAGCTGGACTTTCGAAGCAAATAATCATAAAGGTTGGAGCAAAAGTTATGATAAGGCGTAATATTCATGCGTAATATTCATTCATAGTTTGGGTCTTGTAAACGGTACAATTGCTACGATTATTTCAATCGTAGAGGACACATCTACTACATTGAAAAAATCAAACTTCTTTTACAATCAGGTAAGGAATGTTTAATTGAAAGAGTAAGCGTTAAGTTTGAAGTGATGGATAGGGCGTACGTTATTAGGAAACAATTTCCTTTATCTTTAAGTTATAGAATTACCATTTATAAAAGTCAAGGGTTGAGTTTGTAAAATGCCGTCATGGACATAGGTAATTCTGTATTTAATTGTAGTCAAGTATATGTTGCATTATCACGAGTAATATCTATAGAAGGATTATATTTATTTAATTTTGATCCTTCTTCAGTAAAAGCTAGTGAAGAAGCTATTATTGAGTATAATCGTTTAAAACAGATATAAAAAGCAGAGGCAGCAATAATGATTACTATTCCAAAAAAACGTTATCGTAGAATAAAAGTGTTATGTGGATATTGTGATCTCTTTTGTTCAACAATTATACAGTCTGTCCCAGATCCAGTGAGACTGGTCTAAAAAAATATAAAGCGTTTATTATTTTGATTTTTTATTCTTGTTTATTCAAAATAGTCTCCTTCTGAGTCAATACAGCGCTGGAAACGTTCAACAAATTTTTCGAAACATTTTTAATATTCATCGGCTGGAATGGCCTTTAGTATGGCGGTCGAAGTTTTTTGGATGACCGGGATGGTATCGAAACAATTTCCTTTCATCGCCAATTTCAGTTTGGGAAATAGCCAGAAGTCGCACGGAGTCAAATCAGGTGAATACGGTGGATGATCGATAACAATGATGCCTTCTTTGGTCAAAAATTCACGTACCATGATGGCTTTGTGCGATGGTGCATTATCGTGCAACAAAAACCAACTACCTGGTTCTCGATATTCCGGTCGAACTCGTCGAATTCTGGCCCACAATCGTTGTAGAACTCCCAGATAATATTCTGCGTTCACCATCTGACCTTCTGGGACGAATTCGCTGTGAACATTCCTTTTGAATCGAAGAAAACCGTCAGCATTGTCTTGATTTTGCTCTTCTGAAAGCGTAATTTTTTCTCTTTTGGCTCTTCTGATGACTTCCATGCCGTACTCTGACGTTTTGTTTTTGGCTCGTATTGAAAACCACGTTTCATCACCAGTTACAATGGCTGACATGCTTGCCGGATTCCTTCGGAACATTTTTAACACGTCTTTGCAATGCTGAACTCTCCAATCTTTTTGGTCGTCTGTCAGAGTGTGTGGCACGAAGCGCGCACAGACCTTCCGTTTGCCCAAATCTTAGGTCAAAATTCGATAGATTGTGCTTTTCGGTATCCCAGTTTCCTCTTCGATGAGTCTCGCAGACACACAGCGGTCGCTTCAAAGAATTTCTTTGACTTTCTCGATGTTTTCTTCATTGCGTGTGGTTTTTGGCGGCGGTGCTCGGTCATCGTCTGCAAGGTCCTCACGACCGTCACGGAATCGGCCAAACCAACGGCAAACCTGTGCACGGGACATGTATTCATCCCCGTACACATTTTTTAATGTTTCGTACGTTTCTGCACCACTTTTACCCAATTTAAAACAGAATTTAATATTCGCTCTTTGTTCCATATTGGTTTTTCGACCGACGTACACAAAGTGACTTTACATAAAATGTCAAACCACAGTGAAATATCAACTGAATTCGCTCAAATTTTGAGGTTAAGTAGATGAAGGGTAGAACATTCACCTACTATCATTCACTCATAGATGTCGCTGCGCTAAGAACTTTGATGGAACCAGTCTCATCGTATCTGGGACAGACTGTGTATATGAAGAAACTCAACAGAATATTATTTGGATTTTGAAAGGATTTGAAAATGTTACGTCCTGGAGGAGGAACGCAACTTGACGCTTGCTTTCGCAAGCTCCGACGTACTCACAAGTCTGCGGTGCAGATCGAGTATCGAAATAATCCCTTTATCTGGCGCGTACGTACGTCGGTGGTCCTTTATTTAGGTCAAGGAACTGAATCCTTTTACCTGGGATAGGACCGTGAGCGACGGTTGAGGGAAGGGAGAATTTTTTTGTTGAGAATAATTATTTGGAAAATGTGATTAGCTTACAATTACAAACAACTTGTTTAATTAGACAGATATTCACAATGAAATAAAATTTATAAGCTTTTATAATGTGTACGTATACATATATGTATAAACAATCGCGGTCTGAGCAAAATTCCGTGTTCGTTATGTCCGACTGTGATCGAAAAGATTGACCACTGGCACCTGATTTAACAATTAAGGCGGAATGCCAAGGGACTAGAAAAAGGGAAGCAAAGGAAAGGAAAAGAAAAGAGAGAAAAGATAAAAAAAATAAAAAGAAAGGGGTCACTCTGGCAAAAGAAAATATAAATAACTTACTACTGGTTCTATAATGTTAGTCGACAATGAAAAGTGTAATTGCTGCGTGTCTGTAAGGATGGACCCAAGTTGCGCCAAGAACAGGAAACTGGTTTCAGCAGGATTGCCCCAAGCTCGCAATGCCCCAAGAACGCACGAGATCGTTGCACAGAATAATTAACAACTGAAGAATTCTGATCTGCCTCACTAGTAGGCTTGGTTATTAAGAGACCCTGAAGGGGTGTTGGAGAGAAGACTCTGTCCTGGCTGCGGGTCGGTCGAGAGGAGAAGTAAAAGTGTCATAGCCTTTTCATTTTACCAAAAACGTCACCTCGGTCGAGAGGATGGGGTTTTGGAAGTTGCGTCAGTCCAAAGTTTAAGTCCAAATATGGGTATAGGATTTTATTGCAAACTTTTCGGAGGTGGGGTTTTAGTTCTTAGATACAAATGGTAAAGGATCGGGTATCTATGACAGTAAAAGACTTCAAGATTCCGCTAGGGTTAATCAGACATTGTGCGCGATAAAAATTTATGAATAACGTGGGAAACGCATGAGTTTGCGAAGATCAAAGGTTAGTAATATTGTTATGCCCGCGCGTGAAAGAAATAACTCGGGATAAACTAAACGAGAAAAGCTTTATTTACAGCCAAGAAAAACGGATCTTAATCAATCTCAAAATAATCGCACGAATTCGCTTTACGTCCGTACGTCGTGACAGGACTAGAGCGACTCTCTTCTAGTTGTTAGTAAACAAACTCCTTGACAACGATAACAGCTGTCAAACACTCTCTATATGCCTTCTTCACAGTCTTCTCCCAAGAGCGTGGGAACAACATGTTCCCCAAAGGCGTGGGCACAACAATATCATATAACAGCATAGAAGATTGTCTGGTCGGTCCGTTTTCAAAGAAAATTGTTGCTCCGAACAGGAAGTTTTTAAGGTTATTTGGAGAGGAGATATATGGTGAAAATAACTCAGCGGATCTTTTCCGACGGAAATAGAGGAAACTCCGGTGATTAAAGCAGAGAGAAAAAGAAAGAGAAATCTGTGTGTGTGACGTCACTATTCTCGGAGGGTCGCGGAACATGAACATTTGGTCGTATAATATAAAATGCAATCCGCCCTACTTGACAACAAATTCAAAGTACGCGGAGTCCGCAGGACGTAACAAAAACATAGATAATGTTTCATGTTATGCTAATGCAGTATCGCAATGTTTATTGCACTTAAATGATATTAGACAATTAATTATTGCAGATAAATTAAATGTTTTAGGTATATTAACGAAGCAATATGAAAAGGGAATGGTTAAATTGAATACATATTCGATACGGCAATATTTGGGGGAATATTTTGCTAATCACATAAAAAGAGATGCATTTGAATTTTTAACGGCTATTTGTGAAAAATATGATTATATCAAAAATTTACTCCAGTGTAAAATTAATATTACAAGCCGGTGCAAGACGTGTGGTAATATAAAATGTACTACAGATAATAATAATATTATTTCGATATCTATTAATCATTTGCAGGAGAAAAGTTATAATCTTCAAAATTTGGTAAATATTACATTTTCACGTTGGCATCAATCCTTTAATGAAGTATGTGAACATTGTGCTGGAAACGATATATTGTTTAAAATTGAATTAATATTAGCACAAAAGATAATTGTTTTGCGTATAAAATTATTTTCATTACAGAATGGTAAAATAGTAAAGGCAGATAAACTTAATTTACGTGCTGCTCCAATAACCAAGATATTAGTAGTTGGGCAGTTTTACAAAGTAATAAATGCTAAATTTCACTATGGCCCATGTAACAATAATGGTCATTATGTAAGTATATGTAGAGAAGGCACCTCTAATGTTTGGATCGAAGTTCATGATACCCAAGTTAAAAAAAGACAATGGCCGAGAGGTGCTAAACACATTTATATAATATTCTTGCATAAAATTGGATATAAATAATGTATATATTAGATAACAAAAAAAATTAGCAACAATTGATGGTACTAAATAATGTACTGTTTTGCGATAAGATTACTAAAGAGGACCATCATATTCAAGTTATAAAATAAAACTTAAAATTTATGATGGGGGTGGAAGTGGGACTTTTTATATTTTATAATAAAGAAATTTTTAATATTCTATTCATAAACATATTTATCACAATTTTATCAATAATGTGTTCTTTTATTAAGATATATGTATAATTATTAGTTCTGTATCAATAGAAGATAAGTATATTTGAATTTGCAATTTAATTTTAAATAAGAATAGGAAAAAAGTATAATTAAAGTGCAAATAATTGGAAAAAAAATGTGATATCCGTACAAACTTGCCTTCTCAGAAAAGGTAAAAAAAAGTGCCAAGTGCACGCGCTTTTTGCTCAGAAATTGTCCAACAAAAATGTTAATGTAATGTTTTAGAAAAATATTTTAAAACACATTTATTGATAAAATGTAATAATATTCTGTTGTTATTTTATTGCTTCGTTATTCTATTGATATTTTTAACAAAAAAATAATAAGATCAGTAATTTTTCGCCAAGTGAATATTACAATACAATAGTAATACTTTATTTAGTTAATTATGATTTGTTATTATCCAGCAAATGGATTTGTAAGTGATATGTCTAAAATATTATTTAAAATTATATTTTCTACAAAATATATGATATCAATAAGTTAGGTAAAATATCAATAATTCCTATAGAAATAACAATGTTAAAATGTTGTATAAATTAAAAAATAATGTGTAAAGTGAAAAAATAAGAAAATAACGTATAAAACGTAATATTATATACAAACATCAAAAACGCTTTAGATAGTTCTTTTAATAATAGCAATATCTTACTTGTACAAAACATTTTGGACAATTTTGAAACTTTTTCAATGACAAGAAGTTTCAAAATTAAAATCAAGAGTTATAATAATGCACTTGGCACGCCCCGTTGCATTAAATTACAAATTTTAGAAATATCCAATTTCAGTTTCAATCAATGAATTGTTTAAAGCACTTATTGAAACTTATACTTTATTACAACGGGGCATGCCAAGTGCTTTTTTGTAACTCTCGATTTTAATTTTGAAACTTCTTATCATTGAAAAAGTTTCGAAATTGTCCAAAATGTTTTGTATACCAGGTATGTCGGTAATTACTTTCCGGTTTTTGTAACAGATGTCACTAGCCATAAGTATACAATGTTATGATTTGATACATATGTCATTTTATTCTACTGACATTAACCTCAAAACTACACGAGTTACGTTCCGCCAAAATAACAGCGTTATAGATTAATAATTTTTTTAAAATGTCGAGTTTTGTGCCTGAAAATGTGCATTTGCGGCACGCATTACTTTTCTTGTTTAATCAAAAGAAAAAAGCCGCTGAAAGTCATCGTTTGCTGGTAGAGACTTACGGTGAGCATGCTCCAACCATAAGAACATATGAAACGTGGTTTCGACAATTCAAATGTGGTGATTTCAACGTTCAAGACAAAAAACGTCCTGGTAGGCCGAAAACGTTTGAAGATGCGGAATTGCAGGAGTTATTGGATGAAGACCCAACATAAACTCAAAAACAATTGGCAGAAAAGTTGAATGTGAGCCGAGTAGCAATTTGTGAACGATTACAAGCGATGGGAAAGATCCAAAAGATGGGAAGATGGGTGCCACATGAATTGAATGACAGGCAATTGGAAAATCGAAAAATCGTCAGTGAAATGCTGCTTCAAAGGTATGAAAGGAAGTCATTTCTGCATCGAATAGTAACGGGTGAGGAAAAATGGATTTATTTCGAAAATCCCAAGCGAAAAAAATCATGGTTATCACCTGGCGAAGGCGGCCCATCGACTGCAAGGCCAAATCGCTTTGGTCGCAAGACCATGCTCTATGTCTGGTGGGACCAGGTTGGTGTCGTATATTATGAACTGTTGAAACCCGGAGAAACAGTTAATACTGATCGCTACCAACAACAAATGATCAATTTGAACTGTGCATTGATCGAAAAACGTCCACAATACGCTCAAAGACATGATAAGATGATTTTGCAGCATGACAACGCGCCGTTTCATACAGCAAAACCAGTCAAAGAAGTGTTGAAATCACTTGGATGGGAAGTTTTATCGCACCCGCCGTACTCTCCAGATCTGGCTCCATTCGACTACCACCTTTTCGCATCGATGGGGCACGCGCTTACAGAGCAGTACTTCGCCGATTTCGAAGAAGTTAAAAAATGGCTCGATGAATGGTTTAGCTCAAAGGAGAAACAGTTCTTTTGGAATGGTATCCATAAGTTGCCTGAGAGATGGGTAAAATGTATAGAATCAAATGGCCAATACTTTGAATAAATATATTTTAACTGTCCATTGTAAATAACGTGTTTTCTTTAGCGAAAAAACCGGAAAGGAATTACCGACACACTTGGTAAGTAAGATATTGCTATTATTAAGAGAACTATCTAAAGCGTTTTTGATGTTTGTATATAATATTACGTTTTATACGTTATTTTCTTATTTTTTTAATTTATACAACATTTTAACATTGTTATTTCTATAGGAATTATTGATATTTTACCTAACTTATTAATATCATATATTTTGTAGAAAATATAATTTTAAATAATTTTTAGACATATCACTTATAAATCCATTTGCTGGATAATAACAAATCATAATTAACTAAATAAAGTATTACTATTGTATTGTAATATTCACTTGGCGAAAAATTACTGATCTTATTATTTTTTTGTTAAAAATAGCAATAGAATAACGGAGCAATAAAATAACAATAGAATATTATTAAATGTTATCAATAAATGTATTTTAAAATATTTTTCTAAAACATTACATTAACATTTTTGTTGGATGTAGCTCTACGTCACTTCAGGTATGCGCTGTAGCTTGAGAAATTCTTTAGATCTCCCAGCACTGGTGCAGCTTCAAAGAACAGATCAATATTCTTGAACTCGTTTGCACTATCCTGAACTTTCTTTAACCAGTTCAGTTTTAGTGCAAAGCTAGGTCGTCTAAAAAGAACAAACCTCATGTGTATTTGTCAGGGGGTGGACCAGGGCATGCAAACTCTTATGAAGCGAAAATGATTAGCTTTAGCAGCGCTCTCTGAGATGGGACATGTGAGAAATCGGAACTAATTTGCGGCCGCCATATTGCTACAGTTGCGTTCGCTTTAATGCTTTAATGCTTTAAGCCTTCAATAAGAAAAAAAAAGTGTTACGAAGAAGAGATGTTACGAGGAAGAAGCACGAGAAGGAGCAGGTGCGAGAAGGAAAAACTTTTAGTATTACTGCCAATAACGACAACTAAAGTGTAAGTTTTGTTTTTATATATTGTATTGTATTTATATATAAATATGATGCATTAGTATAATTGTCCACTTTTTACTAACAGAGACTAATAAGTAAAAAATAAAAGTAAACTTTGCAATATGCTAATATAGCAAGAGCAAGTTTGATAAAGATTGTAGAAATTCTTAGCGATGCATGCCAGCATCAAGTTTGTGCTTAGTTAATCTGCTGCTAAAAAATTTGATATACCTTGTGAACAAGCTATTTCAGCAGATTGATGACTGAAAACAAGAAGAATATGTTATGACTATCCTTGAACGTAATGTCAAGTCATGTTATATTAGCTGGTTGCTTCTTGAACATGAGCTGCATGCAGGCATAAATAGTTAAAATTTCTTCATGGAATATACTATATATATATATATATATGTATATATATATATATAATTTATGAAGATATTTATGTACTCTCTCTCTCTCTCTCTTGCAGAAGGACTATAAGAAGATTTTAACATGGGAAGAAGAAAAACAAGAAGAAACAGTTACTCAAGAACCACCAAAATTTTTCCCTGTTAGCGACAAACAACTTGTTTTATTTGAGTATGCATGATACTGTAATATTGTATACTGATGATGCAAATATCTATTTAACTAAATACAGGTTTACTTTTTTATAGGTCTCATAACAGCGGGATCAAGATGGTACGAGTATGTTGTGTACCAAGATGTTCGACAGGGAAGACAGCATCATCGCATAAATTCCCACGAAATGCTGAACGTAGGCTACAATGGTTCAAGAATTTGAAAATGGAGCCAGTGGAGAAACCTGACTCCTCCGTGGACGCCACCTTGTCGTGATGGGGGAGCTTGCGTGTCCCTGGGATGTACTGAGCTGTGCCGGCAGGGGTTTCGGCCCCTGGCAGGTTCTACCATGCCGAAGTGGTCTGTACGGAGGGACCAGACTAAGAGCGTCCGTAATACTCCTGGATGGGCAGCTACCTCCATGTTTTATCCACGGACTGATGGGTCGCACTTGTGCGGCCCAAAGGTCCCTACAGCGCGGGCAGAGCGGGCTCGTTAGCCTAGTGAAGGCAGCCGGTCTAGGAGAAGGAAAACCCCGAAGATAAACCCGTGTGTGTGGGGGCACGTAAAACCCTCACAATTATGAAGTATGTCAAAAATGGTGGAGAAGCCTCCAGTACTCGGAGCTGGGGAACGGCGGGAGGGGGAGGCATATCGTCCTGGCACTCCCCCACCGTCGTCATCATGCGACGGGCTAGGTGGTGTGTGCCAGGCGGGTACACCACCAGAAATGGCTACCGCCCGAAGGGAGGCGCTGGAGGACAGGTTGAGGCTGGGTACGAATCGGTTTGACTCGTGTCCGGCCCCGGTCTTGCCTCCAGCACCTAAGAAGAGGAAGAGGAAGTCGGAAGCGCCGGCTTCCCAATTATGGAGGGATAGGGAGGTTCACTTCCCTCCGCTTGGGCACAGCAATGTCCCACGGTCGGAGGGGGGGAGTGAGCCCCCTGTATGCGCGGGGTTGAGACTGAACATCTGTCCGCCTCGCAGATGTGGGAGCGACACTTCCCGGGGGAGGAGTTTCCTCCGGTCGAGGACGAAGAGTCTTCGGCTGGGGGAGCTCCTCTCCGGATCGCACGCGAGGGGGGTGTCGATGGCGCGGGAGAACGTCGTCAGCAATGGGGACTTCCGTCGGTGCGAAGGTCCTCACGGCTGGGCCACACCCTGGCCGCAGAGACGATCGACGGTGTTCGATACCTCCGCTTAGGGTCGAACCGGGGAGAAAGACGGCGAGGGGCTACGTTGGGAGGCCCCTCGCCTGTCTGAACAACATGGTTCACGGGTGCCTGGAAGAAATAGAGGCACTCGCGGGTTATGGGAGGATGGTGAAGGAGGGCGGTTCGGATAGACGCCTGGGGGCCCTGGAGATACAAGTCCGGGGCCTCAAGGCGGAAATCGCCCGCATATGGCGGATACTGGAGAGGGTTCTTCCCTCTCCGGTGTCCGCAGCTGCGGGCAGCGGGACCTCCCCCCTTCACCCTCCTCCGTGGTAGCCGGTGGCCGCTGGAGAGGGACGAGACGGCTGGACAGTCGTGTCCAGTCGAAAGGGTAAGGGGAAGGGGGCTGGGGTTAAACCCAAACCCCCTGTCCCCAAGGGGGGAGATGCGGTGAAGGCAACCGCACCCCCTCCCAAGGGCGGGAAGGCCAGGGAAGGAGGGGTCCCTTCTTTGGGACCCCTCCAAGCCTCAGATAAGGAACCCCCCGCGCAATCCGGTCGTTACGGTGACCGCCTTACCATGAGGTTCCATCAATGAAGTAATGGTGAAAGCCAGGCAACAGGTCGACCTAAAGGAGGTCGGCCTGAGCCTGGCCAATTTAAAATTAAATGCGCCAGAAATGGGGGGGGTCTTACTGGAGGTCCCTGGGAAGGACGGCAAAGAAAAAGTCGACCGCCTGGCCTCCAGGACGTTTTGTGCGAGGAGACGGTGTCGCCAGGCCGGCAAGGCGGGCTAAGCTCCGACTCGTCGGCCTGGATGACTCTGTCACCCCGACCATGGTGAGGGCCGTGATCCTCAAACATTCGGGCTGTCCTCCGAATAACCTCCAGACGGGTGAGGTCATCTGGAGGGCTTGAGGCGATCTGGGTCGGGTGCCCACTGATACCGGCCCAGAAATTAGCAGCAGCCGGGTGACTGCTTATAGGGTGGTCTTGGGCCAGGGTTAGGATTTTGGAGGAACGGCCTCTCCAATGTTTCCGTTGTCTGCGCTACGGCCGTATGGCGGTGGCCTGCCAGTCCAACGATGGACTGAGGGGCCACTGCTTCCGATGTGGAGGGGCCTGTCATGTGGCACCGGGGTGCACCGAGGAAATGCGGTGCTCCCTGTGCCACAAGGAAGATAGGGACGCGGACCACCGGATGGGTGGCCATAAGTGCAAGGTAGTCTCCCGGACTGCACCTAGAGGTGGAGTCCCCCGCGTCGCGCTAGGCGAAACAGGGGGAGCAAGGCGGCGCATAGGCGGGCCGGCTGAGAGGGGGGACGTGGTCCCCCTGCAGTCCCGGCCCGTCGACGGGGCCACCCCCCAGTTAAAGGGACTAAAGTCCGACCAACGGCAAAGGCCAAGGAGGCAGAGAAGGGGGTGCTGGTGACGAGATAGGTAGAACCGGCAACGACGGGAGCGACGGCCGTTCCGTTAGCGCCGAACCCACCTCCGGCGATTAAGTCGATGGGGGTCTCCGAGGCGGAGGCCATGGAGGTTGAGGCTTCGGCCGCCCTTCTGGAGGAGGCGTGGTGGGAGGAGTGGGGGGGTTAGAGCGAGGCGTAGCTTTCCCCACACACTCCTTCACCCCAGGCCGATGGGACTTGCCGGTGGGGTAGTGGCCGCAGAGGCTCCCCCACTGGGGCTCATCAGCCAGGTAGGAGCGAGTGGGGGTGGGCTGACCCCTTAGGGGAATACCCTCACCCGCGCTAGGAGGGGAATAGCTCTGACACGGGAGATCCCCACCTCTGATACTATGATGCAGAGGCGAAGGGAGCCCCGGTGGAAGGAAGACCTGCCCCCGGGAGGCAGGTGTGGTAGGTTCTCACCGAGGGGGGGGTCTGGGGGGCCCCGAAAGGAGACCTTCTGTACTTGCATCGGCAGTACATATACTAAAATTGAAACGATACAGAGAAGATTAGCATGGCCTCTGCGCAAGGATGACACGCAAAATCGTGAAGCGTTCTACATTTCTCCATCCAGCGTGCGAACAGTGTCCCCGGCCACCACCAGTCGGAAGGGCGGCCTTTACCGGGAGGCTCGCCACGAGAACCTCCGCGAGAGAGAAGGAAGGCGGCCACGCGACGAGGGACAAAATCCCCCGTCGGCAAACGGTAAGCACCCCCTCAACCGTAAGGGTGGTGAGATAAGCCCTCGGGTGGATACAGGGCGGCCATCCGAGGGAACGTCAGAGGCCTGGCGATCGGCGCCTGAGCTAAATGCCAAGACGCTGGGCGCGACGCGAACTGGCCCCCTTTGTAGTAAGAAGAGAGCAACGCAATCTTGGGGGGTTGCGCGGACACGGACGTGAAGGCGAAGAAAACTGGTAATATTATCGGACGTTATCTTGTCTCAGAAGTCGAGGTACCAGATTCGACCTAGGGACCCGAAGACGAGTAAATCTTTGTCGTCAGACACCGTACCCACAACGAATGTGGCGACGAACAGCCGGGCGACCACCAGCCCGGCGAATTCAGTGCACCAAGCCACCACCAGCAAGACTGGTGCTAACAATGGGAGGTGAGTAACCGGTCCTGACAAGGAGACCCTGAGACCTGTTAATAAAGGATTTTGATGGCTTTCGAATATATTGTAGAGGGACCTCCCCTGTGCATGTGGGTTTTCCTCAATGGGCCTTAGTTTCGGAGAAGAAAATTTTGAAGTTCGACGCGCCGTAGAATACTCGATACGTAGCAACAACTTTCAAGTCAGCGGACGTGGCGCAGCGACTGCAGTTGCAGCTAGTACGCTGTAGGACCGAAGTTCGGTTCTGACCATTCTTTTTTTATCAATTAGCAAGAAATGTTAACAGCATATATCGTGATATTCGTAACAAGTAAGAACTGTGTTATGATTATGTAGTATTTAATATGTAGGTCAATTCTAGGATAGAAAACTGAAATGCGAAGAATTGATGGAGACGAATGATATTTCATTATTGTATGCAAATATAATTATAGTAATATTAAATAATTCTTATATCACATTGTTTTATCTTACACCACATTGTTTTAATTATTGATTCGTGGGGAGGGCAAACTGATGCAACTCTTCATGATACTTTGTTTGAAGATGACAACGGAGCAACCACGTGCACTCTGAAAATAATTCCACCAAAGTGCACCCCACTGTGCCTGCGATGTTTATTTTTATCGGCTGGTGAAAATTTTTATTAAAAAACTCCAAACTGCTCCCGCCTTGCTAAAGAACCAACGAAAAATAGCTTTACGGGAAGATGCGATCAAAATACATTCGCTCTTTTTGCACCAATTAAGCGCTCCTGCTTTCGTACCTATGATACAATACGCGTGGTTTGCCTCAAAATTGATCGAGGAAAGAAATATATTTTCAAATGTTAATGATTTATGTTTTCCGGTCTCGCTTTTAAAACAACCATGTGCCTGTAAGGAAAATGCTTTTATATGATGTGCATGGTGCTCTGTGAATTTACGTTTTTCTTATTTCTATGACAAGTATCACCCTGAAAATTGTTCATTTCATACAGAAGAATCTGTGATGTAAGAATTATTTAATATTACTATAACTATATTTGCATACAATAATAAAATACCATTTGCCTCCACCAATTCTTCTCAATTCAGTTTTCTATCCTAGAATTAATCTACACATTAAATACTACATAATCATAACACAGTTCTTACTTGTTACGAATATCACGATATATGTTGTTAACATTTCTTGCTAATTGATAAAAAAAAGAATGGTCAGAACCGAACTTCGGTCCTACAGCGTACTACCAGCAACTGCAGTCGCTGCGCCACGTCCGCTGACTCGAAAGTTGCTGCTACATACCGAGTATTCTACGGCGCGTGTAACTTCAAAATTTTTTTCTCCGAAACTAAGGCCCATTGAGGAAAACCCTTTGACCCACATGCACAGGGGAGATCCCTCTACAATATATTCGAGAGTCAACAAAATCCTTTATTAACAGGTCTGAGGGTCTCCTTGTGAGTCGGGAAAAAAGGGGGAACGAGTGGGGCTCTACTTCTTAAATAGAAAGAGAGGTAAGGGAGCTAGCCAAAGTTCAGGTCCGAGAGAGGGACCCAAGGGGGAGGAAGCCCGTCACAGGGGCGGGGATAGGCCTTCGTCAAAAAAGGAAGACGGAGGAGATTAGGAAGAAGGTGGTGGCGAGCAGGGACCTGCAGAGGGAGATAGAGGACCTCCTAAGCGGGGGCTTGTTCCGCACTTTGTGGGACACACGCCCTGCTGAGGGCGTAGCAGGGTCTTCAAAGACCTTGCTACGAGAGCACTCTTGAGGGAGGCTGGGTCGGCAGAGCTCGCCTCGGAGGTCTGCCGTGCACACGGCGCGGTTCGGCTTGTGTCGCGTAGGTCCAAATCCTTGAAAGAGACCTGCCAGGCACTGCTGAACCGTGCTGTGGCCACCTCACAGGCGGTTCTGTCGACTCATAGCGAGGGTTGCGGCGTTCGATGGGGCGGAGGACGCTTCCTCCGAAGCGTAGAAAGAGACGTCAGCGTTGAGGGAGGAATTACAGAGGATACGGATGAGGAAAAGGGAGCTGGGGGAGCAACCCAGCGCGGCGAGGATGGCCTCGAAAGGGGCTGCCCCCGCCCCTGCACCTCTAACCACGGCCAGAAAGAGGACGTACGCTGAACATCCGGCAGCAGCTCTTCGGCGCAAAAAGAGGAAGGCGGTGAAACCCGCCATCGGGGAGGAATCTACCTCCACCACCTACCACCACTGAGGGCATGGAGGTGGATGCATGTGGGGTTAGGATCTACAACGATAACCTCAACCTGTTCAGGAGGGAGGAGGCCACTGTCCCGATTGCGGTCGAGAGAGAGCCGACTGCCTTTAGGCCAGCCATAGAGGGGGAGATGAAGGAACTGGGGGACTCCCTACGGATCAGCGGCCTAGATGCGGGAAGCAAAGAGTCGTACGACCATCTAACAACAAGGTTGCAGTCTTGCGTGGATATGATGGCGCTCCTCTACCCGGAGAGCAAGGAGTATGGGCGCATAACGCAGGAGATCGCGAGGCTGACGTCGGCAAGGGAGGAGGCCATGCAGGATAAGCCTAGCGATTTGGTCTTGGGGCTAATGGCGCAAGCAGTGGCTCCCGACCCCGCCCCCTCCCAGTGGGGAGGACATCAGCCATCCCGATCGGGAACGGGGGGTGGGGGTGGGGGCTGGAAAGCTGGCGCCCAAGACTCCTAAAACGAAGTCTCAAAAGAGGAGTGCTCGGAGGAGAAAGAAATCAAAGAGGGAAAAGCAGGCTCCCCCGTGGACGCCACCTTGCCGTGGTGGGGGAGCTTGTATGTCCCTATAATGTACAGAGTTGGGCCGGCGGGGGTTTCGGCCCCTGGCAGGTTCTACCATGCCGCAGTGGTCTGTACTGAGGGGCCAGACTAAGAGCGTCCATAATACTCCTAGATGGGCAGCTGCCTCCAGGTTTTAAACAGGGTCTGGAGGGTCTCATTCGTGGGACCCAAAGGACCTTACAGCGCGGACAGAACGGGCTCGTGAGCCGGGTGAAGGCAATCGTTCTAGGGGAAGGAAAACCCTGACTGCAAACCCGTATTTGTCAGGACGTATAACCTGACACAATTGTGAGGGGCCAGAGTGCTTCGGCACTCTGGTACAGGGGACTCAGGCAACCCCGGCAGGCCCTAGCCTACCACACCGTAACCCTAGGTCATGTCTCTGGGGATTAGTTAGGTGAGCTCTACGGTCAGGGTAACTAGAGCGGCCACCCAACGAGGGACAGGCATGTCCCTGGGGTCTGGGGTTCCCGCGGGCCAGGGGACGCCAGTACCAGGGGCCAAGCCTGGCCCCCTCTGCACGAAAAAGAGGCAGAGGGAGTCTGCCCCCAATACCACCGAGGGGGCACTCGGGACCAACGGTAAAGGGATCGAGAAGGGGGAGGTGGTGTCGGGGGCGAGGATCGCTGAGTCGGTTGTCGTCACCGACATCCTCCTATCCCAAGGATCCAGATACCAGGTCCGGAAAGCAGGGGGGAGGACACTACTGCAGCCGGCAGTGGCCACGGGGAAGAAGAGAGGGAGGTCTTTCACCAGCGGAGGATCCACAACGGCGGTGGAGATCGTGGAGGGACCGGATCCGGTCTTAGAACCGGAAAAAAAGAAGAGGAGCAGACAACCCACGACCAGCCTAGGGGTCGGGATAAGGGAGAGGAGAGAAAAGGAGGCGAAAGAGAAGAAGGAGGAGCGCCTCAGAAAATTGGAGAGAGAGGCGTGGAACCTCCTGGAAAGAGGGATATGCCACACTTTGACAGACAAGCGCCCCGCTGAGGAGGTGTTTAAGGATAGATCCTCAGTGGGCCTTCTCAGGGGGGCGGGATCGGCAGAGCTCGCTGATGAAGTGGGTCGGGCCTCGGGTGCGGTCGGGCTGGTGGCCAAACGTTCAAACACCCTCAAGGGAACGTTCACCAGCCTGCTAAACCGGGCCACTGTCACCACTCACGCGGCTCTGTCGACCCTGATAACCAGGGTAGCAGCACAAGAGGGCGAAGGAGCAAAGAGGCCGGAGGTAACGAGGGAGCTGGAGGACCTCAGGGAGAGCATCAGGACACTGCGGGCTGAGAACTTGAAGCTCCAGAAGGAGCTCCAGGAGAGCAAGGCCCGGGAGGCTCACACTCAGCCCCCCCAACCAGAGTCGATAAGAAGGAGGAAAACCTACGCTGAGGTGACGAGCGGGGGGACGTCCACCTCAGCAGAGGAGGAAGGGAAAGAGAAGAGGAGAAGGAAGGAAAAGAGGAAGAGGAGGAGAGTGGCGAGAATCGCCTCCTCCTCTTCCTTCTTCAGGGGAGAGGTGAGGGAGAGGGAGGCTCTCCCGGGTGTCTACCCCGTCTATGACGACAGACTCCCGGGGAGACTCCCTCTCCGATGTGGAGACTTGAGCCGGGTAAGGTGCGGGGGGACCTGGACGCCTCCATGGCGACCATGTCTCGGGCATCCTCGGGCGGGGTGAGGCGACTTACCGATCAAAAGCCTCACCTCGTCTGGGGATGGGACGGGAGCCGGGTCGCGGAGGGGGCAGGAACCCCTGCACCAACCCAGGTTCACAAGGGGAAGGAAAAGGAAGAGGACCGCGGTAGGAAGGAGAGCCAGGCCCAGGTGCAACGGACAACAGCGGATCAATCGAGGAAGAGGGAAAGGGCCAGGGAGAAGAAGAAGAGGAAGAAGGTAAGGGCAAGATTCCAGAAGGAGAGGGAGAAGGAGATAGCCCAAGGAGGAGGACCAGGAATTCCGGCAAAGGGACTGGAGGGACTGGGGGTAGAGGAAGGGCTGAAATATGCGCTTCATGTGGAGGAAGGTAAGAAGGAAACATGGTCCCGGGTCCTGGGGAGAAGGGAGAGGAGGAAGGAAAGGGGGGACGAACGAAGGCACCGGTGTTTGAAACCGGGGTATGTGCGCGAGCGGTGCGATAGCGCCACCGACCGCAGCTGGCCCCCTAATACCCCCAGAGTAGAGAGAGGTACAGGTAGGGACACTCGAGATGCAGTCGCCCTCCGTGCATGATGAGGCACAGGTCGTAGCCACCAAAGCCGAAACCCCTTCTGGGGAGACCGAGGCGGTCCAGCCGCCAGAGGTCTCTCAAGAGGGGGTGAAAGTAGACAGCCCGGAGGAGGCGTGTAAAGCCTAGCCTTCACGCCACTCCGGGTGCTACAGGCGAACCTCCGCGGCGCCCGGGCCCAGGACCTGTGGGTACACAAGATCCGGGAACTGGGCTCCGGGCTGAGGGTGGCCACCGAGCCGAACTGGGTGCCGATCAGCAGTGAATGTTGTTCGGCAGCCCGGACGGTTCGGTGGCCATGGTGGCTGAGCCTGCAGGGGGGACACCTCTCTGTGTTTTAAGGGAAAAGGAGTCCTCGTACGTGGCGGTCGACTGGGGGCCCATAATTGTAGTGGGGGTATATCTCCCCCAGCACAGGAACAAAGCCGGACTTGGCCGCCCTGCCCGCATCAAAGGGATCCTAGACAGGATCGGGGACTTGGTACGCAAGTGCCATCCCCGACCTGTCGTGATTGCCGGGGACTTTAACGCCCACTCTGAGGAGTGGGGTTGCAGTCCTCGGCAGCGGGATTCCAGGGGCGAGGCGGTCATCGATTGGGCGGCGGGATTGGGCCTTCTGTTGGTCAACAGAAGGTCAACCGGCACCTACATAAGGCCGGGAGGGGGGTCATCGGTCATTGATTTGACCTGGGCCTCCCTCTCGGCCGCTAGGCTGATCTCCGAATGAAGGGTGAAGGCGAAGGGCGAGACGTTATGTGACCACAGATATATAGTCTGGGCCCTCCGCCTCCCCAAACCGAAGCAGGTGTCGGCCGCCGCCCTGGGGAGAGGAACTTTCCTCTCCCCAAAAGATGGGCTCTTTGTCGACTTGACGTGGACAGGTTCCAGGCTGCTGTCCTTGTGGCCACCTGGCACATAGAGCCAGGTGAGTGAGACCCCGGTCCCCTGGAAGGGGCTGCGAAGATAACGGGGATAATGGCGTCGGCATGTGACGCCGCGATGCCCCATTCCCACCCCCGTCGGCGCCGGGCGGCGTATTGTTAGTCGGATGACATTGCAGTACTCCGCAGTGCCTCCGACCGCGCCAGAAGGGCGTACACGCGCGCCTGGCGACAAAACGGGGATGCCACAAGGGCAAAGCAGGACTACTTTGCCGCCTGGGTAGTCCTCAAAAAAAGCCATAAAAAAGGCTAAGCGGGAAGCCTGGGAGCAATTGGTGAGCTCCCTGGATGACGATCTGTGGGGGCGCCCATACAAGAGGACGATGGGGAAGATCCGTCCTTGGGCGCCCCCACAGACGGAGATGTTGGACCCCCAGGCCCTCGAGGGGCTCCTGGACGCCCTCTTCCCGAGGGCGGAAGGTGGTCCCCCGGTGATTCCTTCCGCAGAGATGGAGGGAGACTGGGATGAGGGCCTGGAGGTCATTCCAGAGGAGCTCGCCAAGGCCCGGAGAAAGCTCGGAGGTAAGGGCAAAGCCCCTGGCCCCGATGCTATTCCGGGCCGCGCCTGGGCTCTCGCTCTGGCCGAAGGGGACCTATCCGCAGCTACCTACAGGGTCTTGACAGGATGCCTCAAGGAGAGGATCTTCCCCCCAGAGTGGAGGAGGACCAAATTGGCCCTCCTCCCGAAGGAGGGCAAGGAGCCCGGTAGTGCGTCAGCCTACAGGCCGATTTGCCTGCTGGACGAGACGGGCAAGATGCTTGAGCGCATCATCGCGGACCGCCTCGTCCAGCACATGTCCTCGAGTGGGCTGAACCTCCACGACTGCCAATACGGGTACAGGCCCGGACGATCCATGCTGGATGCTATCCAGTGGGTCCGGGACCTGACCCGGGCGGTCGTGGAGATAAGGGGCGGGGTGATGTTGGCGGTGTCACTAGACATTTCCAATGCCTTTAATACCCTGCCCTGGCCGGAGATAGGACGGGCCCTCGAGCACTTCGAGGTGCCCGCCTATCTCCGACGGATAATGTCCGCCTACTTCGGGGACAGAGACCTCGCCTTCACCAAGGAAGGCGGGGTTCAAGATTGGCGCACTATGGAGCGCGGTGTCCCGCAGGGGTCGATGCTCGGCACCCTGCTATGGGACATTGGCTTCGACCGGGTTCTTCGCACTCCGCTCCCCGACGGCTGCCACGTCGTCTGCTACGCAGACGACACGTTAGTGGTGACCGGAGGGGGAACTGGGGGGTGGCCCGCTTCCGTGCGGAGGTGGCAGTGGCATCGGTGGTTGGAACCATCGGAGACCTGGGTCTCAAGGTGGCGCCCCAGAAAACTCAGGCTGTGTTTTATCACAGCCGGCGTCGGGCGCCGCCGGAGACCCGGGTCTTAGTCGATGTCCACGTCCGCGTCGGGCCGACGATGAAATATCTCGGCCTGACGTTGGATAGCCGTTGGTCATTCGGGCCACATTTCAGGCAGCTGACCCCCAAGGTGCGCAAAGCCGGACTGGCCGTGGCCAGGCTGATGTGGGCCCAAGGGGGCCCGGGATGGCAGGCTCGCCGCCTGTATGTCGGTGCGGTTCTCTCGGTCGCCCTGTACGGCGCGCCTATCTGGGCTCCTCAGCTGCTGGCCACCGCGGTGGGCAAGCGGCAGATGAGGCAGACCCTTAGGCCCCTTATGATCAGGGCGATCCGGGGGTTCCGCACCGTGTCATACATGGCGGCGACCACCCTGGCCGGCTCCCTCCCTGTGGAGATCCTGGCCGAGGAGAGGAGAATCCTCTACTGGCGGGTAAAGGAGCTCCGCGAGGGGGGAGAGCTGACGACCAGGGACCTGAAAGCCCTGATGACCCAGGCCAGAGACCGGACCCTGGAGCGGTGGGAAGGCTTGCTAGCCGATCCCTGAGGGTCCGGTCTCGCAACGGCCGAGGCTGTCCGCCCCTGTCTGTCAGAAATGACAGACGGGGGGGCGTGGAATGTCCTTCCGTCTGGTGCAGGTGTTGACCGGGCATGGGTGCTTCGGGAGATACCTGCACCGGATAAAGAAGGAGCCCACCGCTCGGTGCCACCACTGCCCCGAGCAAGAGGACACGGCGCTGCATATCCTAGCTGCCTGTGCAGCATGGGATGAGCAGCGCCGGGTCCTGCTCGGGGCGGTGGATTGCCCCGACGGGGAGCTCTCGCTCCCGCACCTGTTGCGAGCCATGTGCGGGAGCGAGAGGGCGTGGGACGCGGCGGCCTCCTTCTGCGGGGAGATAATCTGCCAGAAGGAGGCCGCCGAATGGAGGCGCCAGCCTGGCAAACGCCGTCGCAGAGGACGGCGGGGCCGGCGCTCCCCTTGGGGGGGGGGGTATTAACAGCGGACCCGAGGTGGCATCGGACGAGGAGAGACCGTTGGCCTACACGGGCCGACGGCTCCCTCGGCCACCTCGGGCCAGGCTCCGCCACTCGGAGAGGAGCGGGAGGGAGACCTCCCGCTCTCCCGAGTGGTCGGATAGGGAGGAGAAGGGGAGGTGGGGAACCCGATTGTGGTCGGGACCACCTCCCACAAAATCCCGCCTCTCCCTTTAGGAAGGGGGGATATGGAGGAAGGGTGGATGTCCCCTTCCTCCAAGGTGGCACCAGAAGGCCAACCGGTGGGGTTACCCGCCGGAAACTGCACCTCTCCCACTAATTCCACGAAAGGGAAAGGGGGTGCGGTACAAGGAGGCGAGGGGCTCTTGAATTAGAGCCCTGGAACCGGGGGGTTGGGGAGAGAATGCGGGAGTAGTTCCCCTAACTCCCCTCCTCATGGTCCGTCAGGTAGACATCCCGCACGGGTTTTAGTCGGTAAGAGTCTGACATAACCCCCGCCCCTCCCCAAGGAGGCGGGAGTATCCATGATGGATTTCCCCTGCGTGAACAAAAAAAAAGAAAAAAGAGGGAAAAGCAGGCGACAGCCATACGGGGAGCGGAGATGATCGTGCTGGACCCGGTGAGGCAGGAGCCGGGCATCCCCGAGAGGAAGGGAGAGATCCTGTACTTGCAGGCGGCCGCCTGCGCAAGGAGAGAGGAGCGGAAGGAGGGGCCTCTGAGGGGGCCAACCTCCAAATCCCAGCCCACCAAGGAGCCGGAAGGACAATGGACGACGGTGAGGAGTCGGAGGGAGAAGGAGAGGATAAGGAAAGAGGAGAGGAGAGGACCTCTTCCTCCCATTAACTCTCCTCCCTAGTCCACCTCAGGGAAGAAAAAGGGGGAACGGAGGCTGAGGTCGCCGAGGTCGGCCGCCGTCACCCTCACGTGCCCCGACGGAGAATATGGCCCGTTTATGGCAGAGGCCAGGCGCCGAATCAAGCCAGCGGACCTGGGGATTCCGGGATCCCTCAGGGTCCGCCGGGCCCTCACGGGGCCTTGCTTGTAGAGGTGCCTAGCCTCAACGCCGGGGCATCAGCCGACCGGCTTGCGGAGGAGCACCGCAAGCTGGCGGCTGAAAAGGGCCCCGAGTATCGGGTCCAGAGACCGGCGAGGACCGCGACGCTGCGGCTCACCGGCCTGGACCTGACAATCTGGGCCCAGGAGGTGGTGGAGGCTATATCCCTCGCTGGGGGGTGCTCACCCGCAGAAGTGTCTGTGGGCGAGCTCCGAGTACCCCAGCGAGGGATGGCGACGGCCGTGGTGCAGTGTCCGCAGGAGGCAGCCTCCAAGGTCGCCACTGCGGAGCGGGTCCAAGTTGGCTGGACCCACGCCGGGGTGGTGGTACTGCCCGCTCGCGCGGTGCTTTGCTACAGGTGTCTGGAGCAAGGCCACGTGCGCGAGCGGCGCAGAAACACCGCCGACCACAGCGATACCTGTTATCCCCTGGTACCCCTGGTCACCGCTAAGAACTGTGGAGCGGTCTCAGCCAAATGCGCGGTATACACCGAAAGCGGAGGCCCGGCCGACCACAAGGTCGGCGGGCCGGCCTGCAAACCCCCGAGGAATCGGGGGAGGAGGGGGAAGAAGAGGTCTGCCGAGGAAGGAAGGACCGAGGTAGGGGCTGCGGCCCCTCCTCCTACCACCACTCGTGAGGGCCCCCTACAAGGGAAGGTTGGGGCCTCCCCCATCGAGGGACTTGGAAGAGGAAGGCAGTCGATCCCCCGCCTCCAGCTCCATGGAGCTGGACTGGCCAGAGGAGATCATGACCGAGGCCTTGGTTCATCGGAACCCGGAGTAGGAGGAGCCGCTCTAGCAGAGGACGGCCAGGAAGAGAGGGGCAAAAACCGCCGAACCAGAGGATCCGGCGGAAGGAGGAGACGCTAGACCGTTGAAGACGGAGAAGGTGAGGAGGATGGTGCCGAAGAGCCCATCCTCAACTGCCCTAGTAGAAGGGGAGACGGAGGCTGCATTTCCTCCGACTCCTCATATGGTGGACCCCTCCTCATACTTCCCAGAGGAGGGGAACACTGAGGTAGGGATTCCCTCCGCGGAGAAATCCGATGTAGAGGCAATCGATGTTGAAGCCATCACGGCCAAAACCCCTTCAGATGGAGCCGGTGCGACACTTGTACCGCTTGAGGCTCCCTCTGAGGGGGCAGAGGTAGGTTAGCCCGGAGGAGGGGCCGAAAGCCTAGCTTTCACGCTCCTCCTTCGAATCCTACAGGCCAACCTTGGCCGCGGCCGACGAGCTTAGGATCTCCTGGTCCACGGACTGGGAGAACTGGGGGCCGGGCTAGAGATGGTCGCCGAGCCGTCCTGGATCCCAATATCCAGCCCTGACTGGTTCGGGAGCCGGGATGGCTGGGTGGCTGTGGTGGCGCACCCCACCACGGGGTCCCCTCCCTGCAAATGCAGGAAGAAGGAGACCTCGTACGTGGCGGTTGACTGGGGGCCCGTTACTATAGTCGGGGTGTATCTACATCCCCGCAAAAATGAGGCCGGTCTCGCGAATTGCCCTATGTATTGGGGATCCTTGACGAGGTCGGGGACGTAGTGCCACTATGGCAGTGCCATCCCCGACCCGTCGTAGTCGCCGGGGACTTCAATACCCGCTTTATGGAGTGGGGCTGCAGTCCCCGGCAGGGGAATCCCCAGAGGGGTGACGCTGTGATCGATTGGGCGGCAGGACTTAGCCTCCTGTTGATGAACAGGGGTCGGTCAGCACTTATGTGCGGCCGAATGGGGAGTCGGTCACTGATTTGACCTGGGCCTCCCCTTCGGCCGCCCGGATGTTCCGGGAGTGGGCAGTGGTGACCGGGGGTAAAAACTTATCTGACCACAGGTATATTCTCTGGGCCCTCGCTCCCCAGGTCACCTGCACCTGCGGAGGGGCAGTCAAGCCCCTCCGCAGGTGCTGGACTGCCGGCCCAGGGGGAGACGGACTCCCCCTCCGAGATGGGCTCTCAGTCAACTCGATGCGGATATGTTCCAGGCGGCCGCCCTCGCGGCCACCTGGCACCTAGGAGAGGGGCCAGGTGAGTAGGACGCTAGCCCGCTGGAGGGAGCTAGGAAGGTAACGGGCATCGAGGCGTCGGTCTGCGACGTCGCGATGCCCCGGTCCCACCCCCGTCGTCGCCGGGCCGCTTACTGGTAGAGCGAGAAAATAGCCGAGTTCCGCCAGGCCTGCATCCAGGCCAGGCGAGTGTACACCCGGGCCCGGGAGAACGACGGGAACGCCGAGAGAGAGGAGGAGGGCTATCACTCTGCGAAGAAAGTCTTCACAGTCGCCATAGCCGAGGCGAAAAGGGAGCCTGGGAGCAACTAGTGAGCTCCCTGGATGAAGACCCGTGGGGGCGCCCGTACAAACGGACGGTCGGAAAGATTCGTCCGTGGGCACCCCCGCCGACGGAGTCGATGGACTCCCAGGAACTTAAGGGGCTCCTCGACACCCTCTTTCCGAGAGTGGAAGGGGGGCTCCTAGTATCCGGTCCCCGAGGAAGAGGACTGGGACGAGGACCTGGGGATCGATTCAGAGGAGTTCGCCAGGGCCAGGAAGAAGCTGGGGGCCAAGGGTAAAGCCCCTGGCTCCGACGGCATTCCTGGCCACGCCTGGGCTCTCGCCCTCGGCGAATGGAGCATATCCGCAGCTATGAGGGGTGTATTCAACGGATGCCTCAGGGAGGGGGTCTTCCCCTAGGAGTGGAGGAGGGCAAAGTTGGTCCTCCTCTCGAAGGAGAGCAAGACACCTGACGGACCGCCGGCTTACAGGCCGATTTGCTTGATGGACGAGGCGGGCAAGATGCTGGAGCGCATTATCGCGGACCGCCTCGTCCGGCACTTGTTCTCGGATGGGCCGGACCTCCACGACAGGCAATATGGGTTCACGCCCGGACGTTCAACGCTGGACACCATACAGCACGCCCGGCACCTGACCCACGCCGTCGTGAAGGAGGGGGGTGGGGTGTTGTTGGCGGTGTCATTAGATATCACCAATGCCTTCAACATCCTGCCGGAGATTGGGCGGGCGCTCGAGCACCAACGAGTGTCTGCCTATCTCCAGCGCATCCTGGCAGCCTATTTAGAGGACAGGGACCTCGCCTATTCGGGTCAGGGCGGGGTCCAGGGCAGGCGATTAATGGAACGTGGTGTCCTGCAGGGGTCCGTTTTGGGCCCCCTGCTATGGGACATCGCGTTCGATAGGGTCTTGCGAACGCCCCTTCCCCCGGCTGCCATGTCATCTGTTACGCAGATGACACCTTGGTGCTGGCCGGGGGAAGGACTGGGGGGAGGCCCGTCTCAACGCGGAGGTGGCACTGACGACGGTGGTGGGCACCATAAGTGACCTGGGTCTCAAGGCGCGCCCCAAAATACGGAGGCCGTCTATTTTCACAACGGTAGCCGTGGGGCGCCACCGAAGACCCAGGTCTTGGTGGACGGAATCCGCGTCCGCGTCAGGCCTAAAATGAAGTATCTGGGCCTGACGTTGGACGGCCGATAAGACTTCAGGGCCCATTTTAGGGACCTGGCCCTCCGGGTCAGGAAGGCAGGTCTGGCTTTGGACAGACTTATGCAAACCCAAGGGGGTGCGAGTTGGCACGCGCGCCGCCTGTATGTCGAGGTGGTTCTCTCGATCGCCCTCTATGGGGCGCCTATATGGGCGCCCGAACTGTTGACCACTGCCCAAAGCAAGAGCCTTATGCGCCAAGCGCTGAGGGCGGCGGTTGTGAGGGCGATTCGGGGGTTCCGCTCCATTCCATATATGGCGGCGACGACCCTAATAGGCTCCCTCCCCCCCGTGGAGCTCCTTGCGAGGGAACGTAGTGTCCTCTACTGGAGAGTCAGAGAGTTCTGCGAGGGGGGGGGTACTAACGGCCAGGGTACCGGCGGCCCTGAGGTCCTGGGTGGCTGCCTGAACTCTGGAGCGGTGGGCGAACGCGATGTCCGCCTCACGGAAGTTCGAGCGGCTAATGACGACGGCTGTCCGTCCCTGCCTGGAGGAATTCGCGGACAGCAGAGGCCGCGGATTCACATTTCATCTGGTGCAGGTGATGACCGGACACGGGTGTTTTGGTCATTACCTGCACCGGATCAAGGAGCCCACCGAGTGCCACCACTGCCCGGAGTCGGATGACACCGTGCACCCTGGCTGAATGCACTGCATGGGCCAGGGACCGCGGTGTCCTCGCCCGGGTAGTAAGGTGCAGGGAGGAAGAGTTATCGCTTCCGCGCATGGTAAAGGCCATGTGTGGGAGCGAAGAGGTATGGGGAGAGGCGGCCTCCTTCTGTCGCAGTGTACTGTCGCGGAAGGAGGCCGCCTCTCCCCATGGCCGCCCCCCGAATGGGAGCGTCGCCCCGGAGACCGCCGCAGGCAGCGGCGGAGGGATGGCGCTCCCCGGGGTTGGGCAGTGGGCCCGAGAGGGCACCGGCCGAGGAGGAGGATAGGCCACCGGCTCGCCGGAGGCCGCCGCCTCGGGCCCGACTTCGGACGCGTGTGGGGAGGGGGACGACGGGTGCGCGTGACACCCACCCGCCTTCCCCCTAGAACGTCAGATAGGGTAGGCGAAGGGGAAGTGGTAGCCTGGTTGGAGCCGGGCTCCACTCCCCCGCCCCTCTCCTGTGGAGGGAGTGAAATAGGGGGCGCGGAGGGAGGGTGGATGTCCCCTCCCTCTATGTAATCTCCGGAAGGCAAACCCGGTCGGTGTATCGACCGGGGGACCGCGCCCTGGACTCCCTTTGTGGGACAGGTTGCGGTACTCGATGGCGTAGGGCTCCCGGAGAGCCTGGGGCCGGGGTGTCGGGGAGGGAATACAGGAGTAGTTCCCCTGACTCCCCCCACCACGGTCCGACTGGTAGACATCCCGCAGGGGTTTTTGTCGGTAAGAGTCCGATATAACCCCCGACCCCGCCAAAGGGTCGGGGGTATCCATAAGGATTTCCCCTGCGTTACCAAAAAACAAGTGGAGGGACCTGAGGAGAAAAAGTTATGAGTATGCTACAACCATTTTAGGGACAGCGATAATATACAATTTTGTTACAAATTTATTTTAATATTATTATAAAATTTAGTATTATTAACAAATTATTGTCCTTATATTTATGTTTAAAGTATTAATATTTTCTTTATGTATATATATTTACATTTTTTTCGTCAAATATATACATTTCACAGAATACACATTATTTTCTGCATTTTTACTTCGCACTAATATTCCTCGTATTTTCTATATATACTACACGCACATACGTGTTAATATGTGTGCATAGACAGCTATACATACACACACATTGACACATGACGCCATATTGAATTTTAGTGCCACCGAAGAAATGTCCCATTTTAGAGAGCGCCACAAATGTTGGACGCTAAATATACACGGGAGTTTAACGGCCCTGTGGTGCGATTTTTAATGCCCGTTCCTACCAACACAGTTTAAGAAGATAATCCCTAGTAACATTCGGTTAACCCGAGTTAATCTAAATATTGGTTTTTACCAATAATTTATTCACGGTTAAACGTATCAAAACCGAGTTTTAATTAAACGGTCGATTTTGGTCGTTTAGAGCCAGATAAACTACGGTTACGAAATACTAGCATATAATAATAATAACTAGCATAATAATAAATAACTAGCATATTCCGCACAATTTCAAGCTATCTTAACCTATATTATTATTTGTTCCGAATTGGAAAATCATATCGGCGGTTCTGCGTGCTCATTAAAATCGTCCAGCGGATTCTCGCGGAGCGTGTGCTGGACGCCGGTAACAGCGAGTCACCGCTCGGGCAAATCACCCATGTTTACAAACGAATTATTTGCTCGATCTTTGTCTTGCCGCCTGGTATTGTCTCGGCGCGTTACACTGTCTCATTGTGTCGGTGACAATAACACTCTTTCCATCAGAAGAAACGTGCGGCAGTCTAATGTCTCGTGACTAACGGCAAAACAATGTATTTACCGTCTAGATCTTTGTGTCAGTCAACCAACGATGTGTACAAATCTGCCAATCGGCTTGAGCCGCATCAGCGATATAAAATTATAAATATCACGATCGATATCATGACAATAGATTTCGGCAGAATCCGGCTGTCGAACTCAATTCTCAAGTTCCGTTCGGCTACCGTCGAATCTCAACAACGCGTCGCTCCGGCGCGTGATTATTTTCTCCGTCTCGTTATTGAGACACAACTTCATTGTTCGCGATCTACAAGCCGCTGTACTGGGTCAACGCTAATAAACGCTTCGGAATCGGAGACACGAACACATTATTGTCCAGAGAACCGACCGGTCCTCTCCTTTTGGCTGATTTCCGTCGGCTCCAGTCGTACTCGCTCTAGCGCCCAAGATCTGGGCGATCCCGGCGTTCAACGGGTTAACTCTCAGATTCAACCCGCAACATTTGGTCCTTCGAGCCGGATTCTGAGCGTGACAACGACGTGATAGCCGATCAGGATGGCTGAACTGACTACTAAATAACTTCAGTTGAAGCGCGTGATCGATCGCACGATCGACAATATAAAGAAAATCAGCAAGAACAATTTGACGGCCGGGAAGGTCCGCTCACGGCTGACAATCCTTAAGGACACTTGGTCGCAATTCTTGGACGGGCACGCTCTCCTAACCAAGGCCACGCCGGAAGCATCCCGAGGGACGATGGACTACTTCCGCGACCATTATTGCGACGCTACCGAGGAGGTGTTCGAGGCGGCGCACGATTTTCTAACCGAATGCTTGGAGGAATTGGAGCCTGTGAGTTCATACGCCGCCGGTCATTCTTCTCAGTTTCGTGCGCATTCGGTATCACTCCCACATTTGCCTCCCATCCGTTTGCCGCCATTCGAAGGCCGCTATGAAGAATGGGAGCAATTCCGAGATCGGTTCACCGCGCTCATAATCAGTAATCGCGATTCAGACGATTTCGCGCGGATGCATTATTTAACTTCATGCGTAAAAGGTCGTGCGCTCGAATGTATCGGGAATATTCCGGTTACCGCCGATAATTTTGGTACGGCATGGCAGGCGCTACTCGCTCGATATGAGAACAAACGGCTGATCACCAAGCATTTATCCGCGTTGCTCAATCTCAAAATGATTTCTCGTGAGTCTGTATCCGATTTGCAAGCACTTCACGATGACGTGAATATCGCGGTAGCTTCTTTGCACACTTTACATCGCTCTCCGGCAGACTTCTGGAATGATATTCTCGTGCATATTGTCAGTAACAAATTGGATCCGGTAACCAGGAAGGCCTGGAATGTTCGGATGAGTGAGAGCAGTGATCCGCCGACGTTCGAAGCACTCAACTTATTTCTTGCGAGTCGCACGCGTGCTCTTGAGGAGTTCGCCGCCAACTCGTCGAGCGTTGCGGCGGTGAAGTCTTCTCCTGCGTCGCGAGTTCACGTTGCTGCTGCATCCACGCATGCACTCGGCGGATGCCCGATATGTAAGGGGCGCCATTATTTCAGTGCTTGCCCGACATTTGTTCGCGGGAATGTTTTCCGGCGACGTGACCTCGTGAAGCGGTATCAACGATGTTATAACTGTCTGAGTCCGAATCACGCGGTAAATGAGTGCAGTAGTAAGCATTCCTGTCGGGTTTGTCTGCAAAGGCATCATAGCCTGCTTCACGCTGGTGCGGATTCGGGTGGAGATCGACTGGTAGTGGAGCCGAATCCGGGACTGTCATCTCAGGCGGTCGAAGCGCCATGCGCGGTGTAGTCCTTGCATGCTTCTTCTATTGTTCAGTCTATTAAACAAGTACTGTTGGCGACAGCCTGGGTGAGGGTCATCGGGTCGAGCGGTCGAACGGTCGTCGTTCGAGCTCTCCTGGATCAGGGCTCACAAATGACCTTCGTATCCGAGAACTTGGCGCAAGTATTGCATGCGAAACGATAGCGCATTTCCGTACAGGTGTCGGCCGTCGGCGGAGTTCATGCGGGCACAGTTCGTTGTGCCACGGATATCTCTGTTTCGCCGCGTGACTCGATGTCTCCCTCGTACAACACTAGCGCCGCTATATTAGAGAAGCTTACGCATTACGCGCCGAAACACGTTGAATCTCTTTCAGGTTATCCACACCTGGTTGATTTACCTTGGGCAGATCCGAATCCCACCAGTTCCGATCCTATTAACCTCATCATCGGCTGCGATCTTTACAACGTCGTTACTCTCGCTGAACGTCGTGAAGGCCGTTTCGGCGAACCCACCGCGCAGAATTCGATTTTCGGATGGTTCCTGTCGGGTCCGATAGCTGCACCGGCGCTTTTTGTCGCCAGACGGTGCAGTTGAGGTGATAGATGCATTCAGTGTGTTCGTGCATCACTGTTGCGACATGTCCATTCTCGCTAAAGAAATTCAACAATTTTGGGAAATTGAGGAACTTCCCAAACACTCGGTTCTTAGCACCGAGGACATTCAGTGCGAAGATCATTTCCGATCCACGCACTCTCGCACAATCGAGGGCCGATATATCGTTCGTCTCCCGTTCAAAACGAGCCCTCCGCTCATCATGGGAGATACAAGAGTCAGGGCGGCACGCCAGCTGGACTCGCTGACGCGTCGCTTGCAGGCTCACCCCGCGCAATTTGCCGAATATTCTGCGTTTTTAGCGGAATACGAGCATCTTGGCCATATGCGCCGAGCGCCGGTCACTGCTGCGAGCATCTCACGCGCTGTTTACATACCGCATCATCCTGTTTACCGCTCAGACAGTAAAACAAGTCATTTACGCGTCGTGTTTAACGCCTCAAGCCGCACGGCTACGGGTCGCAGTTTGAATGATAATCTGCTTTCCGGGCCAAAGCTGCAAACAGATCTACCCGTGGTCATATTACGGTGGCGAATTCATAAATTCGTGTACAGCGCTGACGTTGCTAAAATGTATCGGCAAATTTGGGTAGACGAGCGAGATGTTGATTATCAGCGCATTCTGTGGAATACTGATCGCCGGACTGACTATCAATTGCTGACGGTTACCTACGGAATGGCTTGCGCTCCCTTTTTGGCGCTGCGCGTAATTCACCAACTCGTCGAGGACGAGGGATCTCGCTTTCCTCTTGCTGTTCCGTTGCTGCGGAATAATATTTACGTCGATCTATTATTCGGAGACGGCAGCCGCGATCGTCTCTTACAGGTACGTCGACAGCTCGATGCGTTGCTCCAGTGTGGGGGTTTCCAACTTAGGAAGTGGGCAAGCAATTCATCGGAGCTTCTGGCTGACATTGATGCTCACGAGCATGGCTTGGCGTGCACTAAGTCCTTGCAGGTTGACGAGAAATTGAAGATTTTGGGCATCGGATGGAATCCGACGCGAGATAACTTCAAGGTGACGGTGTCTCTTGAAGGACGCGTTCCAGAAAGCAAACGGGCTATTCTGGCGGCGATTGCGAAAATCTATGACCCGCTCGGTTGGGTCACTCCGATCACTATTACCGCAAAAATATTTATGCAGCTACTTTGGCGGGAAGGTCTCGCATGGGATGAAGCTCTCCCGGTAAAATTACAGCAACGCTGGCACCTCATTTTTTCACGCCTCTCATGTCTCAATGATTTTCAAATCCCGCGTTGGCTTGGGCTCGGCACGGACTCCCAACTAGTCGAGCTTCACGGTTTCGCCAATGCCTCGAACGTGGCCTACGCGGCAATCGTTTATGCGAGGGTCGTAACATGTTCGGGAGAAATAATTATTTCATTGCTAACGGGCAAGTCGAGAGTTGCTCCGCTTCATACTATAAGTGTGCCTCGGTTGGAGCTCTCGGCTGCGGTCTTGCTCGCGCGCTTAATGGAGTTCGTTCGGCGATCGCTTGGTTACGAGACTGTCCCGTGTTTTTGTTGGACGGATTCTACTATCGTTCTCGCCTGGCTTCTGCAGCAGCCGTCGAAATGGAAGACTTTTGTGGCCAACCGGGTTACCGATGTGCAGACACGCCTGCCTGATGCAGAGTGGCGTCATGTACCGACAGGCGAAAATCCTGCCGATTGCGCTTCCCGCGGACTCCTCG
Source organism: Harpegnathos saltator (assembly GCF_003227715.2). Taxonomy (NCBI): domain Eukaryota; kingdom Metazoa; phylum Arthropoda; class Insecta; order Hymenoptera; family Formicidae; genus Harpegnathos; species Harpegnathos saltator. The sequence goes on along the minus strand of NW_020230342.1, from coordinate 26,288 downwards.
GTGACGAGCTGTTAGTTCATGAGCTCTGGTGGCGAGGTCCGTCGTGGATGCAGTCGTCTGAGGCTGACTGGCCATTGCGGAACCCTGGAGTTCCCGCGGATCTTGACCTTGAAATTAAGAGAGTTCACGTTCACCTCGTTGCGCAGCAGGATCCCTTCGAAATATCTTGCAGATTTTCTTCTTGGCCGAAGCTTCTCCGAGTCACAGCGTATCTATTTCGCTTCGTCACTCGCTGCCGCCAACGTAGGGTTGAGCCAGCTCAAGATCCTCATAGGTTCGCCCTTACGGCAGCCGAGTGCTGGAAAGCCCGAACGTTTTGGCTCCGCGCACTTCAGCTTCGACTCTTTCCTGATGAAATACGTGCTCTGCGCGACGGGACGAGTCTTCCTGCAAAGAGTCCGATACTTGCTTTGTACCCATTCCTTGATTCCGATCAACTTCTTCGCGTCGGTGGAAGACTGCGAAATTCGCTTCTTTCGTCTCCTACTCGACATCCTCTTCTCCTTGCGGCACATCCTCTTGTTATCCTTATAATAGACAATGCTCATCTACGATCGTTGCATGGCGGGTTACAACTCACATTGAGTGGTTTGCGCCGAGACTTCTGGATAATTCGCGCTCGCAGTATCGTGTGCTCAGTCATTCATCGGTGTGTAACATGCGCTCGCGAACGGGCCGAGACGCCGTCCCAATTGATGGGCGCGCTTCCCTCGGCTCGTGTAGTCGCTCCAAAACGCGCATTCCAGCATTGCGGTCTCGATTACGCCGGGCCGGTGTCATTTCGGACCTCTGCGGGTCGCGGCATCGCTTCACATAAAGCCTACATCGCGCTGTTTATTTGTATGGCTACTCGTGCCATACATCTTGAGTTAGTCGCAGACTACTCAACTCCGGCGTTTCTCGGCGCTTTCTCGCGATTTTGTTCGCGCCGTGGGCTACCTCAATCTATTTATTCGGATAACGGAACAACATTCGTCGGTGCGGATCGAGAATTAACGAGCGCCTATCGTGCCTCGATTCGCGATCCTAACGTCCAAAATGCAATAGCCACTGATAACATCTCCTGGCATTTTATCCCTCCGTCAGCTCCGCATTTTGGCGGGCTGTGGGAGGCAGGAGTCCGCAGCGTCAAGCACCATTTGCGTCGCGTCCTGGGAACACACACGTTGACGTTCGAGGAGTTCACCACAATTCTCTGTCGCGTAGAGGCTTGCCTAAATTCGCGCCCGATAGCGCCTCTTACCGACTCACTCGACGATTATGAACCACTGACTCCCGGTCATTTTTTAATCGGATCAGCTATCACTGTCAATCCTGAGCCGTCGCTTCTCGATGTGAACGAGAATCGCCTCACCCGGTGGCAACTCGTGCGTCAGTTAACCGAACGTTTCTGGAAGTTGTGGTACAACGATTACGTCAACACGTTGCAACAAAGAAGTAAATGGCGCCGCCCAACTTCATCGCTAAAATTAAATCAACTCGTTCTCATTCGCAATCCTTCGCTTCCTCCCTGCAAATGGGAGTTAGCACGAGTCACAGCATGTCATCCTGGTCTCGATGGTTTGACCCGTGTTGTGACCGTTAGAACCGCTGTTTCGGAATATAAGCGTCCGATAGTAAAATTATGCGTGCTGCCGGTTGATTGCGATGCGAAGGCTTAGGTCGTCTCGTTATATTTAAGTTTAGTCTCGATTTACCTACTTAAATTGGTTATTGCATTCGGTTATCGTTCTATGCAAAATGCGTTAATTATAAGTTGCGTTCGTGGTAAAATGCGTTTGTTATAAGTTGCGTTCGTGGTAATATGCGTTAGTTTTAAGCTGCGTTACCTTAAAAGGATGCTTTCGTTTATTTTGTGCTGTTTTGCTTCGTTTCAAGGAGGCCAGAGCGAGTTGCGCTGACCCGTGAGTACATTTTATTATTACTTTGCGCTCTATCATTTTCTTTCGGCTCAAGCTAAGCAGTCTTTTGAAACTACTGTTTCAAGGCGGGCGGCATGTTCCGAAATGGAAAATCATATCGGCGGTTCTGCGTGCTCATTAAAATCGTCCAGCGGATTCTCGCGGAGCGTGTGCTGGACGCCGGTAACAGCGAGTCACCGCTCGGGCAAATCATCCATGTTTACAAACGAATTATTTGCTCGATCTTTGTCTTGCCGCCTGGTATTGTCTCGGCGCGTTACACTGTCTCATTGTGTCGGTGACAATAACACTCTTTCCATCAGAAGAAACGTGCGGCAGTCTAATGTCTCGTGACTAACGGCAAAACAATGTATTTACCGTCTAGATCTTTGTGTCAGTCAACCAACGATGTGTACAAATCTGCCAATCGGCTTGAGCCGCATCAGCGATATAAAATTATAAATATCACGATCGATATCATGACAATAGATTTCGGCAGAATCCTGCTGTCGAACTCAATTCTCAAGTTCCGTTCGGCTACCGTCGAATCTCAACAACGCGTCGCTCCGGCGCGTGATTATTTTCTCCGTCTCGTTATTGAGACACAACTTCATTGTTCGCGATCTACAAGCCGCTGTATTGGGTCAACGCTAATAAACGCTTCGGAATCGGAGACTCGAACACATTATTGTCCAGAGAACCGACCGGTCCTCTCCTTTTGGCTGATTTTCGTCGGCTCCAGTCGTACTCGCTTTAGCGCCCAAGATCTGGGCGATCCCGGCGTTCAACGGGTTAACTCTCAGATTCAACCCGCAACATTATTCATATACAGGGTGAACGATTTATCTGAAGACATTGAAATATCTCGAAAACTATGCATTGGATAAAAAAAAGTGGTTAATGAAAGTTGTTAGTCCCAAAGGGGGACGTCCAATGATACTAAACTTAACCTCCTACCCCCCTGGAGGTGGGGATTGGGGGCAACTTTGAAATCTTAAATGGAAACCCCCATTTTTATTGCAGATACGGATTCTACGCCACAAAATACGTAAATTTTGTCCGAAACTTTTTTTTTATTCGTGATAGATGGCGCTGTAATCGCAAAAAATTACATTTTCCGCAATTCTCCAGAAATGATCATTGGATTGAGAAATAAAAAATACCTGTTCAATATTTTTAAAGAACATAATAAAAGTTATTCCCCCCCATCCTCTCGGGGTAGGGTGGGTGATAACGTTCAAATCTCAAATGGGGACCCACATTTTTCATTGCAGAATTAGATTGTACGTGAAATTTTTATTGAAACAATTTTTTTCATTCGTGATAGATAGCGTTGAATTTTTCCGAGAAACTACTTTTAGCGTTACACAGGAACAACGACGAGGACGTAGTAGTTTTATGTTCCCTTCGGATGCTTTTTTAATGTGAGTCCCCTTGCCTCTCACAGATCGGGGTGCTTTTTTAATGTGAGTCCCCTTGCCTCTCTGTTCAATTAATTAGAGTAAGTGTTCGAAATTTTTACCTTCAACTTCAATACACTTATTGATCCTTTTTTCAAATGACTGTACACAGGATAGAAGCATATCTGCGGGAGTTTCAGCGCAAGCGTTTCTTATGCGTTCTATCATGTTTTCACGAGTTGTTGGCACTTGTTGATAAACCTTATCTTTTAGGTAACCCCACAGAAAGAAATCCGGCGATGTCAAATCAGGCGACCTAGCAGATCAATTAATCGGGTCACCTCTGCCAATCCACCGACCATTGTAATCACGGTCTAATATTGGGTGAGTGCAAAAGTTCGTGCGGAGTTTCAATAGATGGAGTTATAAGCGTCGTAAAGTGTTGTCATTAATACTTCCATCTACATATTATATAACGTTGGAAAGGTGATGTCTTCAGCTGTTATTAAAAAAAAAAATCATTTGTTTTCATACAAACTGTTTCGAGAAATATCATTTTAAAAATGAGTATCGATAAGGTGCATTTACGGCATGTTATGCTTTACGAGTTTCGGAAGGGAATAAACGTTGCCGCAGCCGTAAAAAACATTCAGGATGTTTATCAGGATGAAGCACCAGCTAAACGAACTGTGGAAAAATGGTTTGCTAAATTTCGGCGCGGAGAATTTAACCTTGAAGACGAGCCACGCTCTGGTCGACCTTCTGACATTGATGACGATGTTTTGCGTACTTTAGTGCTCAATAATCCGCGAATTTCAACAGAAGAAGTTGCTACAGCACTAAACGTTGACCGATCAACCGCTTTTCGGCGTTTAAAAAAGATGGGATTCGATTTGAAGCTCGATATATGGGTGCCCCATTTGCTGACCGAGAAGAACAAAATCAAGCGAATTTCTGCAGCCGTTTCTTTACTCGGGCGGCTCAATAACGAGTCGTTTTTGGATCGACTAGTGACGGGCGATGAGAAATGGGTCCTCTACAACAATGTTCAGCGCAAACGGACATGGAAACAATCAGGTGAGCATGGTGACGCAATGCCAAAGGCCAGTTTGCACCCGATGAAGGTGATGCTCTCTGTTTGGTGGGATTGCAAGGACATAATCTATTTCGAGCTTCTCCCCGCTGGCGAAACGATTGATTCGGACAAGTACTGTCGCCAATTAACCAATCTGAATCGAGAAATAAAAGAGAAACGTCCGATTTTGTCAAATCGCAAGGGAGTCGTCTTTCATCACGACAACGCCAGACCACACGTTTCGAAAAAGACGCTGCGCAAACTGAAGAGCCTGAAATGGGATGTCTTAACGCATCCACCGTATTCTCCTGATATCGCACCATCTGACTATCACTTGTTCCGGTCATTGCAAAATTATTAAATGGAAAAAACTTTGACTCTTTGGAGGCCTTAAAAAACGGCGTCTCTTCGTTCTTCGAATCTAAACCGCGCAGTTTTTATGATCGAGGCATCCGTATGCTGCCAGAACGTTGGAAAAAGATTATAGAAAACGATGGAGAATCTCATTGATTGAATAAAGATTTTTGTTTGCCTAATCACTGTGTGACTTTTACTCACAAACTCCGCACAAACTTTTGCACTCACCCAATACTTCCCGTGCTGCTATTGAGTTATGCGCTGGGCAACCGTCATGCTGAAACCACATACTTTGTCGAACGTCTAAGGCAACATCATCAAGTAGTGGTGGTAGTTCCTGTTCCAGGAAATTTCGATATTTGATTCCATTCAAATTACCTTCAATAAAATAAGGACCAATGAATCTGTTCCCTATGATTCCACACAAAACGTTAACCGACCAAGGACGTTGATGTTCAACTTGTCGTAACCAGTGGGGATTTTCTATACTCCAGTAATGCATGTTATGTCGATTAACGCCACCATGGTTTGTGAATGTAGACTCATCTGAAAATAGTAATTAGCAATGAAATTGAGGTTCGTTTGCATTTGTTGAAGTGTTCATTCACAAAACACCACTCGATTATGAAAATCATCGCCATGAAGTTCTTGATGCAGTGAAATGTGATATGGGTGATACTTATGACGCAATATTCTGCGAATATTATCTCCGGAAATTCCGAAATCGCAATGTAATTGCCGAGTGCTTACCTGTGGGTTGTAGTGAACAGCTGCTAGCACAGCTATTTCATTAACTTCTCCTGTAACAGTTGTTCTTCGTTTTCTTTTTTTAGTTTGTACGCTGCCATCCGAGATAAAGGCAGTCACAACTTTGTAAAAAAAAGAACGTGAGCGAACATTGTCTGGAAAACGCTCAGCATACAAGGCAACAGCATCGTCAACATTCCTCCTACATTCACCATAAATCAGAATCATTTCAATTTTTTCTTCTACGGTTGCAGAATTAATTTTCCACTTGCAATTCTGTTCAAAGAATGAAGGGTAGATATGCAGGTAATAAAAACTAGTCAAGTAAAATGAAATTGTTAGAGATGCTTTTAGTTCTAATTCTGAAAGAAAAGTGAGCTCTGACCGTATTGCACTGCCTTTTATAATAAGCCGTAGTTCGCCATACACCTATAGTGGCGCGTCGAGCAGTTCCCTCTTCTATTCGGGTCCCCATTTGAGATTTGAACGTTACCACCCACCCTACCCCGAGAGGATGGGGGGGGGAATAACTTTTATTATGTTCTTTAAAAATATTGAACAGGTATTTTTTATTTCTCAATCCAATGATCATTTCTGGAGAATTGCGGAAAATATAATTTTTGCGATTACAGCGCCATCTATCACGAATCAAAAAAAAAGTTTCGGACAAAATTTACGTATTTTGTGACGTAGAATCCGTATCTGCAATAAAAATGGGGGTTTCCATTTAAGATTTCAAAGTTGCCCCCAACCTCCACCCCCAGGGGGTAAGGTGGGAGGTCGAGTTTGTATCATTGGATGTTCCCCTTCGAGACTAACAACTTTCATTAACCACTTTTTTTTATCCAATGCATAGTTCTCGAGATATTTCAATATCTTAAGATAAATCGTGCACCCTGTGCACGGCCATAATGAACGGCGACATAAATCTTTTCCATAAGACGTGAGAAAAGTTAGTAAAACAATTTATAATTTTATTTAAATAATGGGTAAAGTGATATAAACTCAAAAAAGAGAAAAAAGTGCAATTACTAGTTATTAGCGTTCGTGCAATCTATATTTTAATACTATGTAATAATAAGCTTAATTTCTGTATGAAGTCAAATAGGTTAAATTTTATATATTCCTTAAATTAGTTATGGACTATCATAGAAATGAAGTAAGTATATTTACATCATATTAGCACAAGTTCAGTTGAATAGACTAAAACCAATACTAGTTTTATTTTAATAATGCAATTTTGCTGTTTAAAAGGTTTTCTGTTTACGTGATATATTAATTTACTGATAGTCAAAAGTCAAACTTTAAAATTAATTACAGATACAGGCAAATAATAAAAATAAACAAGATTTATAAGGTAATCTGTATATTTAGAACTGGCGGTCTCCAAAAAATTGTAATGGCATATTATGACCTCGTGCTGTCATCTTCTGATGACGAAGATATTATTGAACAGTTTAACAGAAGAGAAAGAAGATTTAAGGAACGAATTGATTATTTTGAAGAATTAGATGAGCTGGAATTTAAAATGCGATTCCGATTAAGTAAAGAGTCAGTGTTAATGGTATTAGAAAATATCAGAGAAGAATTAGTATTCTTCACTAACAAGTAAAATCTCTGTAATTATGTTATTAGTATTTATAAATAAAAAAAGTTATAAAAATAACAAAGTTATTCTTTTTCAGAAACAAACCAGTACTTCCTATGCAACAACTATTACTGACGCTTCGCATGTATGCTACAGAATCGTTTCTTGTAACAATGGGTGATTTTTGTGAAGTTAGTACAACTTGATAGCTTGATAGCGCGATAGTGATCGCGCGCGACGAGGAGCGAACAAGCGCGAACGACGAGGAGCGAGCGCGACGAAGATCGAGCGAGCGCGAACGACGAGGAGCGAGCGAGCTATAAGGAAAAAGCTATAAAGAAAAAGCTCGCTCGCTCCTCTTGTCGCTTACGTTGCCCCTCGCCGCGCGCGCCTGCCTATCGCCACTCGCTGACTCCGCCTGTATCAAATGTCTACGTGCTTACTGTGGCCGTCCTCCGCTCTCTACGCGCTCGTTGGCTCACATGTTTTAATTAATAACTGGGTAACTATTGCCAATTTGACATTATGGTACATGACTTTCTTCTCGGCTACACCCAATCTATCTTCAACTTTCATCTGCATGATCAGCTATCAAACACCCTGTATATATAAATAGTTAATATATAATAAAACAATGTATAGTGTACAATGTATAATAAAACAATGTATAATTAAAAGAATTACATCATTAAAAAAGGTATAATTAAAGAATTATTGCAATAGATTTCATCCTTGAGATGCTATTGCTGATGCGTTTTTTTTAGTGGTTTCGCCAGTAGGCTTATTCCACTAAATAACAAAGACGAAATACGATAAAATGTATGGCTCGGCAGAAAAACAAAATTTTAGAGCAAAGAGTACGCCGAAGAGGCGAAATTACATACGAATCTCTAAGACGTAGATAAGACGAATGGTACAATGAATAACAGAGATTTTAAAACCTCGCTGACTTATTTATTCAAAAAAGCTGTTTTTCAAACTTATCATTGCTTTTGCACCATCGGTGACTATAGCCGAACATTTGGAGAAATCGGTGTCAAACTTTTGTAGAATTAGGCTAATAGCCTTAAAGATCTTAATACCTGTTGTTCTCCCGTGTAATGATACAAAGTCTAAGAACTCCTCGGCATATGAAAAATCGTTTTACATATGATTTGAGCAAAAATACATAGTTCACTCATATGCCGATATCGGTGCTCTCATCAATATAGAATATAGAATCATCAATATAATACGAATAAGACGCTAATGAATATTTTATTTCTTTTCTAAAGATGAATCCGTGAATCATCTATCCATTTTACAAATTTTACAGATCTAATGGAATGCTTGCTGCTTCTAAAGTCATCGAATCTCCAAACGATTTGACAGCTGCAATGAGCCATTTCTTCCAGTAGATAGACTAGGGGATTCTAACTCAAATTGCTAATTAATTATGCAAAAGACATTATTTATTAATTAATATTTTTAAATTATTACCCCCCTAATTGATACCCCCTTTTAATTGATTCCCCTCTTAATTGATACCCCCTCTTAATTGATCACCCCCTGTTTATTGATCCCCCCTGTTTATTGATCCCCCCTGTTTATTGATCCCCCCTGTTTATTGATCCCCCTTTTAATTGATGCCCCCTTTTAATTGTTACCCCCTCTTTATTGGTACCCTCCTGCTCCACCCCAGAATCTTTGATTATATGAGCAAGATAGCGGCCGTGACGTCACGAGAGAAAAACGCGTCGGGCTGTAGGTAGACTCGAACCTGGGCCCCGCGGGTTGCTATCGGACGCTCGAACCTCCTAGACCATTGCTGCTTATTGCTAGTAGACGTCTAGTGAAGGTTCTTACAGATGTGTGTGAAGACGTCACGCATACGTCAAAAGAAAAAACATGGCGGCGGTGTAGGCCAGACTCAAACCTGGGTCCCGCGGTTGATATCGAGTGCTCGAACCTTCTAGACCATCATCGCCTATTGCTAGTAGACGTCACGTTACGGGTAAGATGGTGACCGTGACGTCACGCATACGTCAAAAGAACAAACATGGCGGTGGTGTAGGTAGGATCGAACCTGGGCTCCGCGGTTGCTATCGAGCGCTCGAACCTTTTAGACCACCGTCGCCTATTGCTAGTAGACATCACGTTACGGGTAAGATGGCGACCGTGACGTCACGCATACGTCAAAAGAACAAACATGGCGGTGGTGTAGGTAGGGTCGAACCTGGGCCCCGCGATTACTATCGAACCTGGACCCCGCGATTACTATCGAAAGTCTATCGGACGTCTCTCGAACGTCTATCGGACGTCTCTCGAACGTCTATCGGACGTCTCTCGAACGTCTCTCGAACGTCTATCGGACGTCTCTCGGACGTCTAATAATCATCATACCGCAAATAAAGAACTGTATTTTTATCAAACACAATTACCACATAAAATCCTAAGAGGTGAAAGAGGATAAGCGTGTTGGAAGAAACATCTGTACATTTGAAATAATGTTTTATTAAACGTCGTACAATTCTCTCCAAGACCACCAATTGAAAATGTTTAGTACGTTCTGTAAGGCACAATTTTTCATATGATTATTACATCGAAAAGTATTATTCAATTTTTCCAGAGAAGGCATGTCATCATAATCGGTGTCCACGGTCCTAATGATCACGTTGCTTCTCACATTGTCATCCAGAAGGTGTAACAACCATTCCCGCTTCTCATGCCCCTTTACATACACAAGTTGAGATGCGGCATCTTCAAGCTCGTCATACATATCACCCACCACAGCGGTAGTAATCAAATGTTCAACTCTGCAGTATTTGACGGTTCCATGTTCCCATCGTAATCCATGATGATTAGCCGTTAACCAGTAGGCTCTCAATTTGTCTGATCTTGTGAGCAGACGCCACGGCATCGGACTCGTGAAGATGTAGTGTGAAAGAATAGTTCCATTCTTCAGTATCGCCGCAGTATTCTTTTACAATAAATCTCTTTCCAACCATGTACCCTTGTAGATCCACAACAGTCGGCAGATCCATGGTGAAATATTCTTCGACACGTCCGGGAGAGAAATGTTGTTTATAGCACTTTGTTGCATGTATTATTCTCTTCTCGTACATACTTTCTGATGTTAGTTAAGTTTGCGCACCATGTTGGTTAGCGGGCTGTATTCAACTACACGATCATGCAGGATGAGACAGTATGTGGTAGTATTCGCCGGTATATTCTCCTTACACTCAAATTCGATGCGCACATCCACAGTGGCACTCTTGACGGACTCATTTTGACGCAAGCAATCGATAACCACAAAAGGACCTAGCCGCAGAAAGTCGGTAGTTGTTAACCATGCCTCAGCATTGTCGCATCCATAATAGGATTTACGAAAACGTCTATACATATCGCAAAGTACGGCGTATTTATTTTTTGTAAAGTCCAAATTCATGTCGTCGTACGGATAACACTCTGAATTCAGATAGAGCTTCACGTTGATCAATTTGCAGTCATCGAAACGAGTTATATTTTCCGACATGACATTCTTCCGGCCAGTCTGCAGCGCAAAGATAACATATCGAGGTTTCTCCAAATTAGTAGCAGTTTTGACAGTCCACAAGTGTTTGGTCATGCTTTGCAGTAGAGGAAATTCATACAGATCCCACGAGCGGAAACTCATACTCAGATATCGTCCATCCTCCAAAGTTTTCAGCATGGAAAGTTTATTGATATCGTTCAAGATTACGTGAGGCATTCGCCATTGTATCTTGAATAGCTCAATCTTAGGATCCAGCGCTGAAGATCCTAGTAGACTGTTGTTGTCGTTGCGCGATCGTAATAGAATCAATTCGTGACGCGCGTTAATCACTATACGTTTGTAGTCTTCACAGAATCCTAGCAAAACGTTGAGCGGTACACAAAAGTTGAAGTACCCGTCCGGCGAAATAGTGTCAGTTGTATCCCACGCGGCATTTTTCATGATGGCATTTTTGTCTGAAGATATCGATACATAGTTTTTGAGCGTTGAAGTTATTCCCACGTTTCTGTTACGATCAATCTCCACACCATCCAGTTCATAACAGATCTCATCAAACATGAATGCAACGCCATTATATCCCAACGTTACAGTCGCACCATCGACTGTAACTTGTTTCGTCACCTTCCCCTCGACATAGAGATAACTCTCACATGGCAATATGTATAAATCCTGCTGCTGTATGGGTATTCGTATCTCGTCGCTATGTCCAAACGTTGTGTTAGCGTATGGATTGTACGTATGTGTCTCAATATTGACGATGCGCTCGTCAAAGACCGGTTCATTTCCAATGTTCAAAATGTCAATCATCTTTCTCAATCGTTTCGTACGATGAATCCCAGAGATTTCAAAAATTCAATGTTCAACGCGCTGAATTTCTTTCGAATGAGGGATTTTGTACTGTTAATTGCGCGTCTCGTAAAAAGTATTTTTCAGCTTGTTTCACCTGTCCCACTTGATTCACCACAAGCATTTCATAGATTACGTTTATTATCGTCGCCGTCGTATGTACAATCTAGCGGTAATCTCTTCTCCTCGAAAATCGAGCGATTGTCTTTCTTGATCAACTACACGCACCGTTAAATCTGTAATGCTCCGTGCGATGATTGGAAGATAAATGACATGTGTCGGTATTTCCGATATCTTATATCCTGGTGGCACCTTAGATGAGAATTCATGTATCGTATGTACACGCATACTGTTACTGTACGCACCACTGACAACGCTGCATTCTATACGAATGATATTCACGTTGATAATGTTAATCGGGGCGTCCGATTCGTGCCATCGGTGCGGTTCTAATATACGACTCGATGAAAATCCCAAAAGCGAGCCAATGTTGTTTGGTTTGCTAAAATTTATTCTATAAGCACATTTTATTTCACTCCTCATCGTGTTATTATTGGCACGAATTATTATAGGATATTCATTCTCGTCATCTCTATATGGATTATTTTTGGAATGCACTGCTTTTGGAGAATGTGAAATTGCACGTCAGATATTCGTATATGGCGCGAAATTCGTACGATCCTTCAGGAATCGTAATTTCTTCATCGTTAGCACCATAGTAAAATTTATTATTCGACGAATTTACGTTTGGTATCGTATTGTATGCTTCGAAATCCGTTAAACCGAGCTCGTAATCACCATCGCTCAAATCTATAGCGGGAAAGTAGCTCACCGTAAGGGTGTTACTGTTGCCAGTCAACGTAAGCGTTAGCGACATGTTTGCAAACTGCCGAACGAATACTGACTGCTGTTAGTGGAATGTCATCATCATCATTTAAATTGATCCTCTACCGTTTGGAGAAACTGCAAGCACAATTGTCCGCAAATGCTCTGGTTGTAATGTTGATATGATGTGCGATTGTACAAAATTTTCACTACATCTCTTTCAAGGTATCGAATCAATTCCTTGGGCGGTCGAAGATTACCAAAACTGTCAAAATATACTGCGCGATTTCCTCTTTTCGCATACGCCACCCAGTGAGTACCGGGTCCCTCTGTGTTGTCTAAATTTACAATACCGCTCTCGTTTTGACGTACTCCATCCATGGGTAAGGCGTCACGCATGAAAACACTTCGAAAGAAAGATATACGCATACAGCTCGCTAGTCTTTCCAACTGTACATTAGTCATTGCACCCGTGGGTAATTTTAGCGTTTATTTGACGTTTTTTTTTTCTGCAGCGCCTTTCCCGCGCTTGTACGGAGCAAGATAGATTCCGCGACCTTTCGTAGCGCGACCTTTCATTGCGCGATGATGACGTTTTACTTCTTCCAACTAGCTTTGCGCGGCTTTGCCATCATTCACCGCTTTTGCGACACCCGCAGCTCCACCGACTGGTGAACCGAGAACTCCCAGTAATGGTAGAACTGGTAAAATACCACCCCGTTTTGCTACTGGAAATGCTTCGTTTTGGCTTTCATAGCAGCCCAAACGACTGCAGCAGCAGCTTTCTCGCCTAGAGTTGATTCTTTCGAAGTTATGCGTTTCCGCGCTTTCATAGCGAGAATCTCATCCGCCGCGTGCCGATCGGTGAGATTGTTGCTACGCGAATAGGCTATATCGTGCTCACGACACGCCGCGTCCAATGAATTAATGCCTTGGTCACCTCTGACCAATCGTTTTACCAAGCGAGTTCCAGGACCACAAAATTGATATACGATATGTGTCCGGGAATGTGTAGTTCGATAGGAAGCGCATTTATCGCGCGATTCAATAGACCACTGCCGACTTTGACTTTTGTCGACGACATTCACTACAGTCCCTGATCAGCGGTGCTGGACCGTCGATATGTTTGCTGCCACGGACGATTGTAATGTTTCAAACATCGACGATACTGCTGAACTCTGGATCGACTCTTAAATGTTCCGGGAGTCTATCCTGCAAATCGTCAATATACTTTGCAAATTCGCGTAACAGAACAATCTTCGGTATATATTTCAGTTGTTCGGAGGTTAGCTCTCGAATATCATGGGTATCTGTCAACAGAAGGAACATTTTCTAAACTGAGTGTTTCCAAGATTGACGCGCTTATATATAGTTAAATCACCGTCACATTTAAATTATTTTGCCACTCACGGGGGAAACATGCGGTTCGTGAAGCAACCAACGTCGATATGCGTGACAAATTTCGACAATAGAACGGAATCAATGCTTGAGCAAGAGGCGCGCATGGAAACATGCTTCCGAATACCATACGCGGCATCATATGCGGTCCCTCGAATTGCGGCAAGACAAACATTCTCATCAGCTTGTTGGAAAGTCCACACGGTCTACGTTTCGAGAACTTGTACGTGTACTCGAAATCGTTGCAACAACCTAAATATCGCTACTTGGAAAATCTGCTGAAATCGATAGATGAAATTGGATACTTTACATTCTCCAATAACAGCGATGTGATTCCAACGACCGAAGCGCCTAAAAATTCTATTTTTATCTTTGATGACGTTGCATGTGACAAACAAGATATGATAAGAGAATACTTTGCAATGGGTCGTCATTCGAGTGTTGACTGTTTCTACCTCTGTTAGACGTACGCAAAAATACCCAAGCATCTTATATGGGACAATGCAAATCTTCTGATTCTCTTTAAATAGGATGGTACCAACTTGAAACATGTGTACAACGATCATGTGAACACTGACATGTCATATGAGGATTTCAGTACATTGTGTTGCAAATGTTGGGAGGATAAATATGGTTTCACAGTGATTGATAAGGATAGCTCAATGACCGACGGACGATACAGAAAAGGATTTAACGACTTTGCTGTGCTGTGAGATGCACAATCGTCATTTTAACCTCAACGTGGTAACATCTTCAACGTCCACGAGACAAATATATCAATGATGAATAGTAGCGTGAAGATCATGGATCGTGAAAAAGTAGCAGAAGAGATTGCGAAAACGAGCGAATCGATCCGCAAGAAGTATCGCGCTTTGAAAACCGGTAGAATGGTAGAAAATGCTGCATTGGAGAGACACTTTAAACTTATTATTGAACCTCTCAAGCAAATCGCGGGAAGCAACGCTAATGTGGAAAGTAACGTTGATGTTAAAACTGAGCCACTAGCAATGAGTACAAGCGAAAAAACAAATAGTGTAATATTAAAACCCGAAAAAAAGATAAAGCGTAAGGCAAAACTTTCACCAGTCGCATTTACTACACCGAAACGGAAACTATTAAACGATCCTCTGATAGTTCCTACATCGACGGAAGCTCTACAACATGAGGAACTACATGGAATGTCGCATGAACCTTCACCGATCGACAATCTACTCACTGATGATGATGATGATGATGAGAATGTTTCCGAAACCCCCGATAAACCGGTAGACGTCAGTTGCGAACGTACAAAGAACAAACTTTACGTGATCATTTTGGTCCGTTGGGTCAAAAATATATGGGAGCTGTGCTAAGCAGTGGAAAAGATGAAAACAGAATTTCCTCATCATTATATAATAGCTCGGCGATACCTGTCCATAGTAGCTACATCTGTACCTGCAGAACGACTTTTCTCAGAGGCCGGACTGATAGTCACCGATAAGAGGAGTCGTCTTACGGGAGAACACTTGTCGCAGCTTATATTTTTATCGTCAGTGAGTGAAAATTTCTGGGTTGTCTGCGACTAACAAAATGTTAACATTCGAAGATTTTATCTTAAATCAGATAACTCCATTTTATTTTTATATTATTTTATTACATATTTTATTTAAATACATTGTTTAACGTTAACTCTTAAGAAAACTTATTTTAAGATGTCCAAATTTACTTAAAGTTTTTGTAGTTTACTTAAAGTAAATTTCGACATCTTAAAGTAAATTTTCCTAAAGAAATATCTTTAATATTGTTTATTAATGATTTTATATGGCATCCCAGATAGCAGATAATTAAAACAGAATGCATTCATATGTCACAAATTCTGAACTTATTTTCAGATGCAAATAGAATTCTTGAATTAAAAGAAGAATTCTTTTCTCAATTCTAAAACAAAAGAAAATTGCAAATTTGTTTCTGTATAAATTATTTTGTCTCATACTTAACTGAAATGGTAATTAATAGTGGATAGTTAATTTCATTAAAATAAGTTTCATTGTAGTTTTCTTTCACAATTTATATTAATAATATTACGTTCCACGTTTTATATAAATAAACAAAATCTAAACGTGAATATGATATTCAGTTTATCCCTAGTATAGTTCCTTAGCATAATCCAATTATGGCTACGTTCCATTATTCCCTAGTACTGAATAACGGAACATAACCTATATATACTGGCTATGTTCCAAAATTCACTGCCAGTACTGAAAATATATAATTTGTGTCACGCAAACTATAACTTTTCAGCGCTGGCAGTGAATTTTGGAACACGGCCATTGTGTCTGATCGGGAATGTGTTCAACTGGACAAACTCATTTGAAATTATGTAATATAAACTATAGACTATAGAACTAAACTATAAACTATAGAATTTAAATGCTGCCTATACTGTTAGCACTATTTTGAAATATACACAAAGACAAAAACGTTTTATGGCTCTCGCAGACCAGCGTGATGTACGACGCGGTACGCGATATGCGAAGCGCGATATCCAATAAGCATACAGCTCTTTCTGAATAGCAGCACGTTCATTGGATATCGCGCGTCGCATGTCGCATATCGCGTTGCACATCGCGCTAGTCTGCGAGAGCTATTAGGCTGAAATTTCATGGGCAGTATTTTCTACGTAATGCGTAACCAATCAGATACGTTATAACATTACGTAAGAAGATACGCAATGCTTCTGATTAGTTACGCGGATACGCGTTGCGCAAAAAAATATTTTCCATGGGATTCCATCTTTAAGCCAGTTGCACATGATGCTTGTTTTCGTATATATCAAAATCTAGTTATATACTAGAACAAAATCTAGTTATATATGATACTAGAAATGCTTCGTTCTAATTGATATATTTCTAAAATATTACTAAATCCTGCGCAAAAACAAGCATTGTCTGCAGCTGGATTTATTAGCTAAAATTAGCTAAATTATTAACTAATATTAGCTAAAATTTGTTCTGTAAAGTTTATATGCATCTATTTATCTATAATATATGTCATGTAAGCTATATAAAATATATTGGCACGTATATACTTAACGGAATGCAGCTATTTTGCATTCGATCCTGAATACAATCGATGATTTTTTTTCGATACATTGGAATAGCAATAATCAGGCTTTCCAATTAAATCATATAGTTATAATCGATTATTGCTTTTCGATGTTGCATCTCTATTGTCGTCATGCTATATCAATATTCTAATTGGTGAAGAAGGCCTTATGCCTCCATCGAATCAGCAAAGACCTGGTCACGTGATCAGTTTGCCACTTTCTCCCTTTGAGGCTCTCTAGCTGGAAGTTGGAATCTCCTTACAGTGTCTGTTACGTAGTTGGAGAAAAGAGGTATGTAAATACATTTGGTTATTGTAATAAAGACGTTATTGTAACGTCTTTCGATCAAACTGATCTAGATCGCAGTCATATTTTCATCTCAAACGAGAAAGAACGCTTATCGACATATAATAGTAATGTAAATATCGTTTTGCAACGCAGTTCACTCCGTAAAATATTACAATTCGTCCCTTTATATTTTATTTAGTCAAGTTGCAGATGACACAAATGTGTGTGTTGAGAAATTAACGGAGCCTTATAACTTTTCTGAAGGGCCTCATTGGAACCACCATACTCAGAAATTGTATTTTGTCGACCTATATAAGTATATACGTAGACTACACCCTGCAACAGGTGTTGTAAGCAATGCATACAGATAAGACTATATATCTCTTGGGTATTTATTTAGTTTCCCGGATTTCACTTTGAAAATTGATTAGACTAAGCTATTTCGATTCGCTTTTACACAAAATGAACGAATTTTTAAGAAAAAAGTGTTATTCTACTCCGTAAAGCAAGATGATTTTGATCAATATTGCAAATAACGGTATTATTTAGATTCAAGTTGCTATTGAATTATTATTTAAAATTTTATAAAAATAATAATAATATGGTAATGATATATATTTCAGAAGCTGTTCGTATATCCTGCGCAATGGCAAACAACGACTGTGCGGAATAGTATCGAAATGGCTTGCATAAGCGACTATACGGATTTCAAGACAAAAAATTAGAGAAACGGTGGCTCATGATTAACAATGATATTATCATTTAATATAGTATTTTTATTAATAGTTTTATTAATAGTATTAATATAATATTTTTCATTTATATGTGTTCCTTTTATATATAGGGTGTCTCAGAACTTTGGGACACGGACTCCGTAGGGATATAGAGTTAAGTGAGAGGAACAAAAAAGTCCTCTGCCATAATGTGAAAATCGTAATAGTTTTTTAATTATAACAGCGCAAAGTTAGGCGTTTTCCACGCCCAGCGCGGCCTAGACGCTCCGCGGCAAGCTATGTACGTAGGGACTAAACGATAACGCAGCTCGCGCTGACCGTCGCGCGGCGTCAAAGCGCTAAGACGCCATCGCGACAGTCAACGGAGCGTTTATAGGTCGCGCTGGGCGTGGAAAACGCCTAACTTTGCGCTGTTATAATTAAAAACTATTTATTACGATTTTCACATTATGGCAGAGGACTTTTTTGTTCCTCTCACTTAGCTCTATATCCCTACGGAGTCCGTGTCCCAAAGTTCTGAGACACCCTGTATATGTGTCTATAATTTTTGATAGTTCTTTGATGTTTCTCGTTTATTTTTTATTACTAAAGTAGATAAAACACTTTATTTATGTTTTATATACATAGTTTATATTTTGTTATGAACACCATTATGTATGTGCACCATTTAGTACAGAGCTGGAGACTAAGTGCCCTTTTCGGCCGGATTTCAAGCGGTGACACCCACCGTTCCCTTTCCACCGCTCCGTGCTCAGCGACCGAGGCGACGATCGCGGATCGCTCAGGCCCGTCACTACGTAAGATGTCAGCTAGAGCGTACCCTCATGTTTTCTTATAATTATAATTTTTACCTCCCTTAATAATCGCTTTAAAATATATATGTTTATGTGTTTTATACACGCATACATATATATATATATATGTATATAATTACAACATAATGAAAAGAATGACATAAAAAAAGTATAATTAAAGGATTATTGCAATAGATTTCCACATCACCTGTGAGGTACTATTACTGATACGTTTTTTTTAAGTGGCTTCCCCAGTAGGCCTATTCCACTAAAAAATGAAGAATTACGATAGAAAGTATGGCTCGGCAGGAAAACTAGATGAAAAGAAGTAAATGATCATTTGGGAACAAGTAAACTAGGATTTCCTGGGTCATTTAGATTGTACTATGGATGATATATCCAAAGACATTTTAAAAGAACTAGTTCGCATCAAGGAAGAAAGGGAAGTATCATTTAAAGAAGAACGTTTATTAAAAAATGCGTTATTGCAGCGGTCGAATCATTTGGAGATTCGATGACTTTCGAAAAAGCTGCAAGCATTCCATTAAATCTGTAAAATCACGAACAGATGATACAGCTTCATCTTTAGAAGAGAAATTAAAATGTTCATTTGCGTCTTATTCGTATTATTCATTATGTATTTATGAGAGCACCGATAATCGGCATATGGATCAACTGTGTATTTTTGCTCGAATCGTACGTAAAACGATTTTTCACATGTCAAAGACCTCTCAGACTTTGTATCGTTGCAAGGGAGAACAACAGATGTTGAAATCTTTAAGGCTGTTAACCAAACTCTGCAAAAGTTTGACATTGATTTCTATAAATGTTCGGCTGTAATCACCGATAGTGCAAAAGCAATGATAGGTTTGAAAAAATGGCTTCAATGAACAAATAAGACAGCAAGGTTTTAAAGTCTCTGTTACTCATTGCATCAGTAGATAGACTAGGGGGATTCTAACTCAAATTGCTAATTAATTATGCAAAAGCAATTATTAATTAATTAATATTTTTTAATAATACCCCCCCTAATTAATACCCCCCTAATTGACCCCCTCTTAATTGATACCCCCTCTTAATTGTTATCCCCTCTTAATTGATACCCCCTCTTAATTGATCCCCTGTTTATTGATCCCCCTCTTAATTTATCCCCCCTCTTAAATGATCCCCCCTTTTAATTGATACCCCCTCTTTATTGGTACCCTCCTGCTCCATCCCAGAATTTTTGATTCTATGAGCAAGATGGCGGCCGTGACGTCACGAGAGAAAAACGCGTCGGGCTGTAGATAGACTCGAACCTGGGCCCCGCGGGTTGCTATCGGACGCTCGAAGAACCTCCTAGACCATCGCTGCCTGTTGCTAGTAGACGTCTAGTGAAGGTTCTTACAGTATGTGTGTGATGACGTCACGCATACGTCAAAAGAAAAAACATGGCGGCTGTGTAGGCCAGACTCGAACCTGGGTCCCGCGGTTGCTATCGAACGCTCGAACCTTCTAGACCACCGTCGCCTATTGCTAGTAGACGTCACGTTACGGGTAAGATGGCAACCGTGACGTCACGCATACGTCAAAAGAACAAACATGGCGGCAGTGTAGGTAAGGTCGAACCTGGGCCCCGCGATTACTATCGAACCTGGGCCCCACGATTACTATCGAACGTCTATCGGACGTCTCTCGAACGTCTATCGGACGTCTCTCAAACGTCTATCGGACATCTTTCGGACGTCTCTCTCGAACGTCTATAGGATGTCTCTCGAACCTCCTAGACCATTGTTACCTATTGCTAGTAGGCGTATAGTGAAGGTTCTTACAGTGTGTATGATGGCGTCACGCATGCGTCAAAAGAAAAACAAAGTCGAAACTAGGCCAGACTCGGACCCCGGACCCTTCGTTTACTGTGTGATGGTCCTACCACTTAGACCATCATAGGGTGGGTTGGAAGGGAATACGAAACGTTCGTCGAAAGAGTATTTTACCATACCGACTTGCACTGGACACTATCCTCATCGTTCTGAGGAGGGGGAAGGGAAGTAAAATGGGAGACATATAGAATTAATTTATACATAATTTTATGTTTTAGAATATCATTTAT
Organism: Harpegnathos saltator; assembly: GCF_003227715.2. Classification (NCBI taxonomy): domain Eukaryota; kingdom Metazoa; phylum Arthropoda; class Insecta; order Hymenoptera; family Formicidae; genus Harpegnathos; species Harpegnathos saltator. The sequence goes on along the minus strand of NW_020230342.1, from coordinate 5,644 downwards.
TTGTTCACGGCTTCATACATTATATTTTTCACAGCGCATGCTAAGAATTCACAATGAATGTTAGTTAAGTTTGCGCACCATGTTGGTTAGCGGCCTATATTCAACTACACGATCATGCAGGATGAGACAATATGCGGTAGTATTCGCCGGTATATTCTCCTTACACTCAAATTCGATGCGCACATCCACAGTGGCATTCTTGAGGAACTCATTTTGACGCGAGCAATCGATAACCACAAAAGGACCTAGCTTGCAGAAAGTCGGTAGTTGTTAACCATGCCTCAGCATTGTCGCATCCATAATACGATTTACGAAAACGTCTATACATATCGTAAAGTACGGCGTATTTATTTTTTGTAAAGTCCAAATTCATGTCGTCGTACGGATAACACTCTGAATTCAGATAGAGCTTCACGTTGATCAATTTGCAGTCATCGAAACGAGTTATATTTTCCGACATGACATTCTTCCGGCCAGTCTGCAGCGCAAAGATAACATATCGAGGTTTCTCCAAATTAGTAGCAGTTTTGACAGTCCACAAGTGTTTGATCATGCTTTGCAGTAGAGGAAATTCATACAGATCCCACGAGCGGAAACTCATACTCAGATATCGTCCATCCTCCAAAGTTTTCAGCATGGAAAGTTTATTGATATCGTTCAAGATTACGTGAGGCATTCGCCATTGTATCTTGAATAGCTCAATCTTAGGATCCAGCGCTGAAGATCCTAGTAGACTGTTGTTGTCGTTGCGCGATCGTAATAGAATCAATTCGTGACGCGCGTTAATCACTATACGTTTGTAGTCTTCACAGAATCCTAGCAAAACGTTGAGCGGTACACAAAAGTTGAAGTACCCGTCCGGCGAAATAGTGTCAGTTGTATCCCACGCGGCATTTTTCATGATGGCATTTTTGTCTGAAGATATCGATACATAGTTTTTGAGCGTTGAAGTTATTCCCACGTTTCTGTTACGATCAATCTCCACACCATCCAGTTCGTAACAGATCTCATCAAACATGAATGCAACGCCATTATATCCCAACGTTACAGTCGCACCATCGACTGTAACTTGTTTCGTCACCTTTCCCTCGACATAGAGATAACTCTCACATGGCAATATGTATAAATTCTGCTGCTGTATGGGTATTCGTATCTCGTCGCTATGTCCAAACGTTGTGTTAGCGTATGGATTGTACGTATGTGTCTCAATATTGACGATGCGCTCGTCAAAGACCGGTTCATTTCAAATGTTCAAAATGTCAATCATCTTTCTCAATCGTTTCGTACGATGAATCCCAGAGATTTCAAAAATTCAATGTTCAACGCGCTGAATTTCTTTCGAATGAGGGATTTTGTACTGTTAATTGCGCGTCTCGTAAAAAGTATATTTTCAGCTTGTTTCACCTGTCCCACTTGATTCACCACAAGCATTTCATAGATTACGTTTATTATCGTCGCCGTCGTACGTACAATCTAGCGGTAATCTCTTCTCCTCGAAAATCGAGCGATTGTCCTTCTTGATCAACTACACGCACCGTTAAATCTGTAATGCTCCGTGCGATGATTGGAAGATAAATGACATGTGTCGGTGTTTCCGATATCTTATATCCTGGTGGCACCTTAGATGAGAATTCATGTATCGTATGTACACGCATACTGTTACTGTAAGCACCACTGACAACGCTGCATTCTATACGAATGATATTCACGTTGATAATGTTAATCGGGGCGTCCGATTCGTACCATCGGTGCGGTTCTAATATACGACTCGATGAGAATCCCAAAAGCGAGCCAATGTTGTTTGGTTTGCTAAAATTTATTCTATAAGCACATTTTATTTCACTCCTCATCGTGTTATTATTGGCACGAATTATTATAGGATATTCATTCTCGTCATCTCTATATGGATTATTTTTGGAATGCACTGCTTTTGGAGAATGTGAAATTGCACGTCAGATATTCGTATATGGCGCGAAATTCGTACGATCCTTCAGGAATCGTAATTTCTTCATCGTTAGCACCATAGTAAAATTTATTATTCGACGAATTTACGTTTGGTATCGTATTGTATGCTTCGAAATCCGTTAAACCGAGCTCGTAATCACCATCGCTCAAATCTATAGCGGGAAAGTAGCTCACCGTAAGGGTGTTACTGTTGCCAGTCAACGTAAGCGTTAGCGACATGTTTGCAAACTGCCGAACGAATACTGACTGCTGTTAGTGGAATGTCATCATCATCATTTAAATTGATCCTCTACCGTTTGGAGAAACTGCAAGCACAATTGTCCGCAAATGCTCTGGTTGTAATGTTGATATGATGTGCGATTGTACAAAATTTTCACTACATCTCTTTCAAGGTATCGAATCAATTCCTTGGGCGGTCGAAGATTACCAAAACTGTCAAAATATACTGCGCGATTTCCTCTTTTCGCATACGCCACCCAGTGAGTACCGGGTCCCTCTGTGTTGTCTAAATTTACAATACCGCTCTCGTTTTGACGTACTCCATCCATGGGTAAGGCGTCACGCATGAAAACACTTCGAAAGAAAGATATACGCATACAGCTCGCTAGTCTTTCCAACTGTACATTAGTCATTGCACCCGTGGGTAATTTTAGCGTTTATTTGACGTTTTTTTTTTCTGCAGCGCCTTTCCCGCGCTTGTACGGAGCAAGATAGATTCCGCGACCTTTCGTAGCGCGACCTTTCATTGCGCGATGATGACGTTTTACTTCTTCCAACTAGCTTTGCGCGGCTTTGCCATCATTCACCGCTTTTGCGACACCCGCAGCTCCACCGACTGGTGAACCGAGAACTCCCAGTAATGGTAGAACTGGTAAAATACCACCCCGTTTTGCTACTGGAAATGCTTCGTTTTGGCTTTCATAGCAGCCCAAACGACTGCAGCAGCAGCTTTCTCGCCTAGAGTTGATTCTTTCGAAGTTATGCGTTTCCGCGCTTTCATAGCGAGAATCTCATCCGCCGCGTGCCGATCGGTGAGATTGTTGCTACGCGAATAGGCTATATCGTGCTCACGACACGCCGCGTCCAATGAATTAATGCCTTGGTCACCTCTGACCAATCGTTTTACCAAGCGAGTTCCAGGACCACAAAATTGATATACGATATGTGTCCGGGAATGTGTAGTTCGATAGGAAGCGCATTTATCGCGCGATTCAATAGACCACTGCCGACTTTGACTTTTGTCGACGACATTCACTACAGTCCCTGATCAGCGGTGCTGGACCGTCGATATGTTTGCTGCCACGGACGATTGTAATGTTTCAAACATCGACGATACTGCTGAACTCTGGATCGACTCTTAAATGTTCCGGGAGTCTATCCTGCAAATCGTCAATATACTTTGCAAATTCGCGTAACAGAACAATCTTCGGTATATATTTCAGTTGTTCGGAGGTTAGCTCTCGAATATCATGGGTATCTGTCAACAGAAGGAACATTTTCTAAACTGAGTGTTTCCAAGATTGACGCGCTTATATATAGTTAAATCACCGTCACATTTAAATTATTTTGCCACTCACGGGGGAAACATGCGGTTCGTGAAGCAACCAACGTCGATATGCGTGACAAATTTCGACAATAGAACGGAATCAATGCTTGAGCAAGAGGCGCGCATGGAAACATGCTTCCGAATACCATACGCGGCATCATATGCGGTCCCTCGAATTGCGGCAAGACAAACATTCTCATCAGCTTGTTGGAAAGTCCACACGGTCTACGTTTCGAGAACTTGTACGTGTACTCGAAATCGTTGCAACAACCTAAATATCGCTACTTGGAAAATCTGCTGAAATCGATAGATGAAATTGGATACTTTACATTCTCCAATAACAGCGATGTGATTCCAACGACCGAAGCGCCTAAAAATTCTATTTTTATCTTTGATGACGTTGCATGTGACAAACAAGATATGATAAGAGAATACTTTGCAATGGGTCGTCATTCGAGTGTTGACTGTTTCTACCTCTGTTAGACGTACGCAAAAATACCCAAGCATCTTATATGGGACAATGCAAATCTTCTGATTCTCTTTAAATAGGATGGTACCAACTTGAAACATGTGTACAACGATCATGTGAACACTGACATGTCATATGAGGATTTCAGTACATTGTGTTGCAAATGTTGGGAGGATAAATATGGTTTCACAGTGATTGATAAGGATAGCTCAATGACCGACGGACGATACAGAAAAGGATTTAACGACTTTGCTGTGCTGTGAGATGCACAATCGTCATTTTAACCTCAACGTGGTAACATCTTCAACGTCCACGAGACAAATATATCAATGATGAATAGTAGCGTGAAGATCATGGATCGTGAAAAAGTAGCAGAAGAGATTGCGAAAACGAGCGAATCGATCCGCAAGAAGTATCGCGCTTTGAAAACCGGTAGAATGGTAGAAAATGCTGCATTGGAGAGACACTTTAAACTTATTATTGAACCTCTCAAGCAAATCGCGGGAAGCAACGCTAATGTGGAAAGTAACGTTGATGTTAAAACTGAGCCACTAGCAATGAGTACAAGCGAAAAAAACAAATAGTGTAATATTAAAACCCGAAAAAAAGATAAAGCGTAAGGCAAAACTTTCACCAGTCGCATTTACTACACCGAAACGGAAACTATTAAACGATCCTCTGATAGTTCCTACATCGACGGAAGCTCTACAACATGAGGAACTACATGGAATGTCGCATGAACCTTCACCGATCGACAATCTACTCACTGATGATGATGATGATGATGAGAATGTTTCCGAAACCCCCGATAAACCGGTAGACGTCAGTTGCGAACGTACAAAGAACAAACTTTACGTGATCATTTTGGTCCGTTGGGTCAAAAATATATGGGAGCTGTGCTAAGCAATGGAAAAGATAACACTATAGATTATGTTTACGGCGTACGTCTTAGTAACGATGGAGCGATGCTCGGTGATAAACGTATCGATGTGGACAGAGACGATAATATAATCATAGGCGAAACAGGATACATTGGAACACCCGGTCTTTACGAGCTAATATTCAAAAGAATCCCCGACGATTCTGTGTACACCGAAGCTGATATGCAAAAATACAAAAATATACTATTGGCGACAAATACTCACAGACGCGGGTAACTCCTGCAAAATCCTGTACTCGGTAACAAGGGACACAAATATAAACATATAATCGCACCCCTAGTATCAGATGCGTCGAGCAATAAAGTGGGAGGAAATGTTTATACGCATCGCAAACTATGATGACCTTAAATGACAACAATATCGATTACGTGCATTGGGATGATCCCAACGAGCTGGTGGATTGTCTGCGATTGCTTGACGCTTCGCGCCAAGCTGGCAACAACTCGCACGAGCACGAAATTTTATCGATTATCGAAGAACTCCGTGAAGCTGGTCTCATTATAAATTAAGCAGCGTGGCATTGACACAAGTAGTCAGTCGGTACAACTTGTTCCGAAATGTCGATGAATAAGTTTGGAGTGTCGCGAGAAAACAATGGTGCGAAAACTGATCGAGCGCATCAATGGAATGAACATGTTGAAAATTACATACATGAAAATGCCCTTTGTTTAAACGCGGCCAAAGTTTTTGATGCAAAATCGCGCAAGATAAAACATGTAGCGC